>NC_060185.1:26465581-26665581 GCF_021184085.1 Oncorhynchus gorbuscha
CAAATGGCGTGGAGACAGGGGGTGGAAAGGTCTTGGCGAGTGGCGTGGAGACAGGGGGTGGAAAGGCCTTGGCGAGCGGCGTGGAGGCAGGGGGTGGAAAGGCCTTGGCAAATGGCGTGGAGACAGGGGGTGGAAAGGTCTTGGAGAGTGGCGTGGAGGCAGGGGGTGGAAAGGCCTTGGCGAGCGGCGTGGAGGCAGGGGGTGGAAAGGCCTTGGCGAGCGGCGTGGAGGCAGGGGGTGGAAAGGCCTTGGCGAGTGGCGTGGAGACAGGGGGTGGAAAGGTCTTGGCGAGCGGCGTGGAGACAGGGGGTGGAAAGGTCTTGGCGAGTGGCGTGGAGGCAGGGCTTGGAAAGGCCTTGGCGAGCGGCGTGGAGGCAGGGGGTGGAAAGGCCTTGGCGAGCGGCGTGGAGGCAGGGGGTGGAAAGGCCTTGGCGAGTGGCGTGGAGGTGGAAAGGCCTTGGCGAGTGGCGTGGAGGCAGGGGGTGGAAAGGCCTTGGCGAGTGGCGTGGAGACAGGGGTGGAAAGGTCTTGGCGAGCGGTGTGGAGGCAGGGGGTGGAAAGGCCTTGGCGAGTGGCGTGGAGACAGGGGGTGGGAAGGTCTTGGCGAGCGGCGTGGAGGCAGGGGGTGGAAAGGCCTTGGCAAATGGCGTGGAGACAGGGGTGGAAAGGTCTTGGCAAATGGCGTGGAGACAGGGGGTGGAAAGGTCTTGGCGAGTGGCGCGGGCGTGGAGGCAGGGGGTGGAAAGGCCTTGGCGAATGACGCACGGCGTGGAGGCAGGGGGTGGAAAGGCCTTGGTGAATGACGCGCAGCATGGAGGCAGGGGGTGGAAAGGCCTTGTCGAGTGGTGAGAGGCGTGGAGGCAGGGAGGTGGAAAGGCCTTGGCGAGTGGCGAGAGGCGTGGAGGCAGGGAGGTGGAAAGGCCTTGGCGAATGACGCATGGCGTGGAGGCAGGGGGTGGATAGACCTTGGCGAGTGGCGCAGGCATGGAGGCAGGGGGTGGAAAGGCCTTGTCGAGTGGCGAGAGGCATGGAGGCAGGGAGGTGGAAAGGCCTTGGCGAGTGGCGAGAGGCGTTGAGGCAGGGAGGTGGATAGACCTTGGCGAGTGGCGCAGGCGTGGAGGGGGTGAAAAGTGGAACAGCCTGTTGAAATGTCAGCAGTATAATGTGTTGGTGGCTGTGGAGCACAGATATCTCTTCAGGAGCAGTTTACTACCACTAATCTGACTGTGGTGAGGAAAGGTCAGCAACACAGGGAGGGATATCTGCTTCCTCCTCCTCCATCTCCCTGCTAACTCCTTCTGAGGAACACATCACTGGAATGATTACTGTAGGATTCACGCCATCTGAATACATATGAGTTCCAGTCCAAGGTTGGGTTTAAATTCATAAAATGCACCCCCTATGAAAACATATGACTTCCAGGGTTTGGGTTGATGTGTATTCAGGCAGATCGGGGAAGATGCTTGGTGATTTCCAGGCATGTTAAGCAGACAGGTCCAGGGTGAGGAAGAGCGCTCTCAGAAGAGTATAATGAGATGATGATGCTCCACTGGAGAGGACACACTTAAACCAAGGAATGATTAGAATGGCCAAGCACAGCAGAGGCTCAATAACTTACTGCTCAGTGAAGCAAGCACAGGCTATTTCCAGGCTGTTCTTACTGCTGTGTACGGTACATAATGGACCAATTTACGAACTGTTTGCACCTGAACAATGTCTTCTGCTTTTTTCAGAGAGGACTGAAGAGGGAAAACAAAGAGAAAACATGACATTTCATTGACACTTTGTCCACAATTTTCTTTGCACCCTTTCCCTTTCATTTTCATCAGGCCCTCACCTTCTTGACTACCAGTCTCTCTTGGTCTTATAATAACGATTGGTGGCCTATACACTGTAGCATGATTCAGCTTTTCTTCTCTAGTTTGTATCATCCTGGTTTTTCGCTTGGACAGCTGCAGCTAGTGTCTTAAATGTAACTGGTCATTATCATTCAGGTCCTAACCATGGGGATGTGGAGGGGATTTGCAGTATCTCTCCCTGGAGGATAACGGTGAAATCCCATTATACCTCCTGTACTTCCTGAGGCAAAATACTCTCCTTCCTAAATGCTTTCCTTTCCCCCTGTTTGATATCAGCTTCCCAGAGCCTGCTGCTGCCGCTGCTGTGGAGAGATACTTTACTGTTGACATTCTACTCTATTTCCATGCTTTCTGGTCTTCAGTTTGAACAGTGTCATGGTAATGATCTGATGCAGCACAAACATCTGTCATCCAACGATGGATCTCAGAGACGGCATCTTCTGTCTGCAAAAAAGTCCCCAGAATCTTCTAAAAGAAGAGAAAATCCAACCCTGTTCTCTGATTTAAAGTTGTCTCTCCATAAATGTCACTTTAATGGGCAGTATTTGTCTCTTTTCTGCCTGACCACCACAGGGTTCATGCTGGCTAATGCTATAAATCCCGTTATTGCTCAAGGGAGAGTAGATTGACTGTCTCCACTTTTAACCTCTTAGCTTGTTTTGTTTAGCAAACGTGTGGAGCACGTATAAATATTACAGATATATACACCAAATATTACAGATATATACACCAAATATTACAGATATATACACCAAATATTACAGATACATACACCAAATATTACAGATATATACACCAAATATTACAGATATATACACCAAATATTACAGATATATACACCAAATATTACAGATATATACACCAAATATTACAGATATATACACCAAATATTACAGATATATACACCAAAAATTACAGATATATACACCAAATATTACACATTTATTCATCAAATATTACACATATATACACCAAATATTACAGATATATACACCAAATATTACACATATATACACCAAATATTACACATATATACACCACTGCCACCCACCATCTTGAGTTAGTTTTGAAATTCGCTCCTCTTCTTAAGAGAAACACTTGCTCAGTTGTCAGCTGTTTTTCCCCAAGCTGTCCGCAAGTGTTTAATATGGTATTTGTATTTTATTAGGATCCCCATTAGCTGTTGTAAAAGCAGCAGCTACTCTTCCTGGGGTCCACACAAAACATGAAACATGACATAATACAGGACATTAATAGACAATAATTAATATAATATGGCACAGTGTGGGAAGTGGGATTCTGATACGGTGAGTGCTACCCACAGCCACTTTTAAACAGCACAGATCACAGGCTTGAGGGAAGTTGTACAGTACATCAGCCTTCCCTCTCTGTTATAGCTCTGGCATATACTTTTGTCAGACAGCATCAGTTTTTCCGATAAATACTTGCAATGTCCTGGATAAGCATCTGAAGAAAGGCAATGTAGTTCTAATTAGAATAGTGCAGTGAGCTTAAGGCTATTGGCAGACAGACATATTTCCTGCTCTCTTCTTCTGCGAGTTTCAAACCTAAAACAACAGCAGTTATCATGTCAGATACTGGCTGCAATACGCAGTTTGGCCTCCAACCAAAAGAGTGAAACGGCAAGTTATCTGAAAATGACACCTTCCTGTATCTGTGGTTCTACCATTAAGAATGTTTGTTAGAATTGCTTGAGCCACAACTCCAGATAGTTCACATCTCTGTAAATAAAGCCAGTGTAGCTGTGGTACCCTCTCCCAATGATCTGATCCCACAGTAAATACAGCTACACACTACAGTGTACCAAATCTAACCTGATGTTAATCTGTCTGGCTCTGGAAGGCTCTGAGTTTTTTCTGCTCTGGAAAATAGTAATACCAGTAGTAGGCTACCTATGCCCAATTTTTGCCCTTCAAAAGTCATATTGCAAGGATGAAGTTGAAATCATATTTGATTAATCTTTAAGTTGTTCTTCAAATCCATTCTTTGGAGCAGATATTCACGAGTATTAATGAATAATTTCCATAACTCCATGTCACTGTGGCTGTAGGCTGTAGACAGGGTTTCTGATAAACACACAGGCGTCTCTCTGTGCTTGTGGTAAACATTAGAGATTAGCTCTATCTTTTAAAGGTCAGTGTTTCTGTGAAGAGAGTAACAGGCTGCAGAAGCTGATTACAACCTGCCGGACAGTACTCTTAACTCTACAACACACACACTCCTCTTCCTCTCATCTCCTCCAGTCAGCACAGAAAGAACCCATCCACTCTACCCCACAGAAGAGCCGAGGAGAGAGGGAGAAAGTGGATGGATTGGGTGGCAAGAGGAGGGCCACGATAGATAGGCGAAAAGGAGCGAAGAAAGACATTTCATTGAAAAGGAATTGAAAGACAGGAATTGGACACTGTGAGCTTTGGAGGAGGGGCTGGGGTGGTGAATGCATCTGTGGCTAGTCTACAGTCTTGGCCAAGAGTTTTGGGAATGACACAAATATTAATTTTCACAAAGTCTGCTGCCTCAGTTTGTATGATGGCAATTTGCATATACTCCAGAATGTTATGAAGAGTGATCAGATGAATTGCAATTAATTGCAATAAGTCCCTCTTTGCCCTGCAAATGAACTGAATCCCCTAAAAACATTTCCACTGCATTTCAGCCCTGCCACAAAAGGACCAGCTGACATCAGTGATGTGATTCTCTCATTAACACAGGTGCGAGTGTTGACGATGACAAGGCTGGAGATCACTCTGTCATGCTGATTAAGTTCCAATATCAGACTGGAAGCTTCAACAGGAGGGTGGTGCTTGGAATCATTGTTCTTTCTCTGTCAAACATGGTTACCTGCAAGGAAACACATGCCGTCATCATTGCTTTGCACTAAAAAGGGCTTCACAGGCAAGGACTGCCAGTAAGATTTCACCTAAATCAACCATTTATCGGATCATCAAGAACTTCAAGGAAATCGGTTCAATTGTTGTGAAGAAGGCAAGGTGAGCGCTACCATCAGTCCTGTGTCATGCCAACAGTAAAGCATTCTGAGTCCATTCATGTGTGGGGTTGCTACTCAGCCAAAGGAGTGGGCTCACTCAATTTTGCCTAAGAACACAGCCATGAATAAAGAATGGTACCAACACATCCTCCGAGAGCAACTTCTCCCAACCATCCAGGAATAGATTGGTGACTAACAATGCATTTTCCAGCATGATGGAGCAGCTTGCCATAAGGCAAAAGTGATAACTAAGTGGCTCTGGGAACAAAACATCAATATTTTGGGTCCATGGCCAGGAAACTCCTCAGACCTTAATCCCAATGAGAACTTGTGGTCAATCCTCAAGAGGCAGGTGGACAAACAAAACCCCACAAATTCTGACAAACTCCATGCATTGATTATGCAAGAATGGGCTGCCATCAGTCAGGATGTGGCCCAGAAGTTAATTGAAAGCAAGCCAGGGTGGATTGCAGAGGTCTTGATAAAGAAGGATCAACATTGCAAATATTGACTCTTTGCATCAACTTCATGTAATTGTCAATAAAAGCCTTTGACACTTATGAAATGCTTGTAATTATACTTCAGTATTCCATAATAACACCTGACAAAAATATCTACAGACAATGAAGCAGAAACCTTTGTGGAAATTAATATTTGTGTCATTCTCAAAACTTTTGGCCACAACTGTACACATCAGGAGAAATAAATCTAAAGCTGGAGTGGTTGTGAATGAGAGAGGGAGAGATGAGAGATGGTGGAGGAACAACAGTTAGTGAACAGCATTGGAGAGCACGGAGGCAGCAAGTTTTTATTTTTATTTTTTTATTTTACCTTTATTTAACCAGGCAAGTCAGTTAAGAACACATTCTTATTTTCAACGACGGCCTGGGAACAGTGGGTTAACTGCCTGTTCAGGGGCAGAACGACAGATTTGTACCTTGTCAGCTCGGGGGTTTGAACTCGCAACCTTCCGGTGTGAGAGGACCCTGTAAGGATATGAGGAGTACTCAGCTCTGAGAGGACCCTGTACGGACGTGAGGAGGACTCAGCTCTGAGAGGACCCTGTACGGACGTGAGGAGGACTCAGCTCTGAGAGGACCCTGTACGGACGTGAGGAGTACTCAGCTCTGAGAGGACCCTGTACGGACGTGAGGAGGACTCAGCTCTGAGAGGACCCTGTACGGACGTGAGGAGTACTCAGCTCTGAGAGGACCCTGTACGGACGTGAGGAGTACTCAGCTCTGAGAGGACCCTGTACGGACGTGAGGAGTACTCAGCTCTGAGAGGACCCTGTACGGACGTGAGGAGTACTCAGCTCTGAGAGGACCCTGTACGGACGTGAGGAGTACTCAGCTCTGAGAGAACCCTGTACGGACGTGAGGAATACTCAGCTCTGAGAGGACCCTATACGGGCGAGAGGAGTACTCAGCTCTGAGAGGATCCTGTACGGACGTGAGGAGTACTCAGCTCTGAGAGAATCCTGTACGGACGTGAGGAGTACTCAGCTCTGAGAGGATCCTGTATGGGCGTGAGGAGTACTCAGCTCTGAGAGAACCTTGTGCGGACGTGAGGAGTACTCAGCTCTGAGAGGATCCTGTACGGACGTGAGGAGTACTCAGCTCTGAGAGAACCCTGTATGGACGTGAGGAGTACTAGCTCTGAGAGGACCAGGTATGGGCGAGAGGAGTACTCAGCTCTGAGAGAACCCTGTACGGACGTGAGGAGTACTCAGCTCTGAGAGGATCCTGTACGGACGTGAGGAGTACTCAGCTCTGAGAGAACCCTGTACGGACGTGAGGAGTACTAGCTCTGAGAGGACCCTGTACGGGCGAGAGGAGTACTCAGCTCTGAGAGGACCCTGTATGGGCGAGAGGAGTACTCAGCTCTGAGAGGACCCTGTATGGGCGAGATGAGTACTCAGCTCTGAGAGGACCCTGTACGGACGTGAGGAGTTCTCAGCTCTGAGAGGACCCTGTACAGACGTGAGGAGTACTCAGCTTTGAGAGAACCCTGTATGGATGTGAGGAGTACTCAGCTCTGAGAGAACCCTGTACGGATGTGAGGAGTACTCAGCTCTGAGAGAACCCTGTAAGGATGTGAGGAGTACTAGCTCTGAGAGGACCCTATATGGGCGACAGGAGTACTCAGCTCTGAAACTCTGAAGCCCTGTGTGTCTTTTTGTGTGTCTTTTAATTTTTTTCTGTTTACTTAAAAGAGAACACGTTACATAATAAGTTACATAAATGTTTTTTTTAAATTGTCATGAGAAGTCATTTTCTACATGTTGTTCAAGTTCACAGTTTGTAGTAAAGCACTGTATGTCTACTTTAACCAGCCTCTGTGTGATATTCTGTGGTTTACCAGGGTATGTTTGATCCTGTAGTGTTGGTGCTCTATTCCATCTGTATATCTGAAGCGTTACAGATTGCTCAATGGAAATGTAAAGGTAATTTCTGATTGAGCCGACATGCAGCGGTTGTCGTGAATGCAGTCTTCATTAATGCAGGCACATTGCCTTTAAATTTCAATCACAATGCAACTCTGAACTTCAGAGATCAAGAATTAATAGAGCCCTGAATGCAGTGAGCTGTCCATAATGCGTTATATGTGGAGCTTGTCTCTGGCTGGACATCTGATCATGTAATCCAGAGGACTGATTATCTGCTACGTGGAGCACAGGGCAGCTAGCCTCTTTATATTGTTGTTCCGTTGGGCCACGTGGGGAGGGAGAGACGTAAGGATGAGAGATGGTCCAGTGCAGCAGGGCCTCCACAACCGGTTTGCCTATTGGGGAGTGTCTACAACCCATGGATGTCGCTAGTCTTAGCGATAGATAGGACACCAAGGGCCTCTATTTCAGACCCAGACTAAGCCTGAGCCAAGATTAAAATACATCTGATTTGAAAGTGCTTTTGAGTCCATTAGTAGGTTTCATCTGGGTCTGGGAAACCAGCCGGCCAAAATGTTATTTTGTGTTGAAATTCAGTCAAGGTTTGAGCATGGTCAAATAAAGATGTTGGAGCTCACACTGGAAGTAATGGTAGTGATGATGGAGCGGATGGTGGGGCTCGTCACTCACAGGAACGCCTCCATTACCTCTTCAGGGGAGAGAACGAGAGAGAGAGAGAGAGAGAGAGAGAGAGAGAGAGAGAGAGAGAGAGAGAGAGAGAGAGAGAGAGAGAGAGAGAGAGAGAGAGGGGAGAGAGAGAGAGTGTAATGGTAGTGATGATGGAGTGGATGGTGGGGCCCATCACTCACAGGAATGCCTCCATTACCTTGTCAGGGGAGATGACCAAGGCAGATGGAGAGGGGTGCTTCAAATAGACTGCTGATTTTGACTGACTTACCTTGGAGAGAATTACACTCAGAGAGAGACAGAAAGAAAGAAAGAAGAAGAGAATAAAGAGAAAGAGAAAGAGAGAGAGACAATGGGAGAAACAGAGAGCACATAAACATCCCGTGTAGTGAAACAAATTAGCCTTGACAATTGCATTTAATGACATTCTTTCTGTGGGAATGGCTCCATTGGTAGGGACGCGGTAGTTCTGGAGCCTTACCAAATGTGAACAGTGCAGTGCATGGTTGGTCAGCAGAGC
The DNA here is from genome assembly GCF_021184085.1 of Oncorhynchus gorbuscha. NCBI lineage: Eukaryota > Metazoa > Chordata > Actinopteri > Salmoniformes > Salmonidae > Oncorhynchus > Oncorhynchus gorbuscha. The sequence continues at coordinate 26,474,047 of NC_060185.1, forward strand.
CATTTGGTTCACTGTAGCAGCCCTCTGCTCTGAGACTATAGGCCTACAGTAAACACCTGCCAGCAACATTTTAGTGTGTTTAGATCCCCAACAGATCAGTGTTGAAACCTTCCAATTGGTATTGAGGAGTTCTCTAGTCTACACACCCGCTGGGGAAGTCAACCTCAATATTTTGCCATGTCATAGCTTCAGTAGAAGCCACTGTTCTATTTCAGTCTCCCTCAGTCAGTCTGCCCTCATCAATGATGCCTGCTGTATCCACTGGCATAGCAATTCCAGCAGGGAAACTTCATTTTTTATAGTTGAAGAAATGTATTTTTTTGCATTCATTTAGTTTAAAATGAGCATTAAGGGGAATATTGTAAGGAAAATATTTGCTTTTGGAATTTTCCAAATACTTTCAATATTATTCATTTCCATGTTGGATCTATGCCTGGAAATGCCATTGTCTGGAGCAATGGATCCCAATTTCAAAACTCTCCAAAAAGGTGTTTACAAAAAACATTTCACTGGTAATAATGGATATTAACTGAAAAATGATCTTATGTAGTTTCATGCAATAGCCCTCTGTGACTTGAAAGAATATCTATTTCAAAACTATGATTCCTAAAAGATGTGTCCGGATATTTGGTCAACTGTGAGATTTGTCTAAAATCCTAAATGAATCTGGAATAAACAGGGTCAGTTATACCATAAAGACCCCTTGTTCATGTCCTCATTACATGTAGTAGTACCTCAAGACCAGTTCTAAATCTATTTGTAAAGTTCTCTCCTTTTTATAGATTTAAACAAACAACATTGGAATCACCATGGTTACAAACATCAACTCCATCTGCCTGACAGATTACGATAGAATATAAACTTTGGTTCAAATATGTTACATTTAATTATGTTTTATAAAGCAACTGAGGAGAAACTACATTGCTACTGTATATACCACTTGATTGAAGAAGTAAAAACATAAACTCAGTGAGAGTTTTGTCTAATGTCAACTCCTTCAGAGTGCTGAAAGATCTGATAGAATGGTTGTTTTTATTGGAATTTTCAAATTAAATATTTTCCATATGTTACAAATGTTGCTTTTGAACTTTTCTTTTTAGTGGCAAAAATATGTGTCAGGTCCTGACCATAGAAAGCATTTATTTTCTATGGTGGAGTAGGTCAGGGCGTGACTGGGGGGGTGTTCTAGTTTATTATTTCTATGTGTAGTCTATGTTTTCTATTTCTTTGTTGGCCGGGTATGGTTCCCAATCAGAGGCAGCTGTCTATCGTTGTCTCTGATTGGGGATTATACTTAGGCAGCGTTTTCCACTTGTTGTTTGTGGGATCTCTTTTTGTATTGTTGCTTTTGAGCCCTACAAGACTTTTCCTTTGTTTGTTTGTTTGTTTGTTTGTTTGTTTGTTTGTTTGTTTGTTTGTTTGTTTGTTTGTTTGTTTGTTTGTTTGTTTGTTTGTTTGTTTGTTTGTCTGTCTGTCTGTCTGTCTGTCTGTTTGTTTGTTTGTTTGTTTGTTTGTTTGTTTGTTTGTTACGCTTTATTATTTTGTTGCTGGTTCACATTTAAAATAAATTATGATGAACCCAAACCATGCTGCGCTTCGGTCCACTCCTTATAATGATCGTGACAATATGTCTCTTTTGAGTATTTGTTGTCCACTCCGTCTTGTCAACTCTGTCACTGACTCTAATCCTCTTAAAATAGTTTTTGTCAATATTCATAAAAAATATTTTAATCACTTTTCTGCAACATATGCTTATTAAATAACAAACTGCACTACACAACAGGCTATATCCTCGGTCTGCCCTGAAAAATGATGTCTGCCCTGTCTTCCCACTTGGGCTATAGGCAGCACTTATCAACATAATGGACCTCTCCCTACTGTGGTGTCAGGTCTGCTCCCCGCAGACTTATTACCTGCATGTTCTCCCGGCGGACTTATTACCTGCGTGTTCTCCCCGCAGACTTATTATCTGCGTGTTCTCCCGCAGACTTATTACCTAGTGTTCTCCCCGCAGACTTATTATCTGCGTGTTCTCCCAGCAGACTTATTATCTAGTGTTCTCCCTGCAGACTTATTATCTAGTGTTCTCCCGCAGACTTATTACCTAGTGTTCTCCCCGCAGACTTATTATCTAGTGTTCTCCCGCAGACTTATTACCTAGTGTTCTCCCCGCAGACTTATTACCTGCGTGTTCTCCCAGCAGACGTATTACCTAGTGTTCTCCCCGCAGACTTATTATCTAGTGTTCTCCCCAGCAGACTTGTTACCTGCGTGTTCTCCCAGCAGACTTATTACCTAGTGTTCTCCCGCAGACTTATTACCTAGTGTTCTCCCCGCAGACTTATTATCTGCGTGTTCTCCCAGCAGACTTATTATCTAGTGTTCTCCCAGCAGACTTATTATCTAGTGTTCTCCCCGCAGACTTATTACCTAGTGTTCTCCCCGCAGACTTATTATCTGCGTGTTCTCCCCGCAGACTTATTACCTAGTGTTCTCCCCGCAGACTTATTACCTAGTGTTCTCCCCGCAGACTTATTATCTGCGTGTTCTCCCTGCAGACTTATTACCTAGTGTTCTCCCCGCAGACTTATTATCTGCGTGTTCTCCCAGCAGACTTATTACCTAGTGTTCTCCCCGCAGACTTATTACCTAGTGTTCTCCCCGCAGACTTATTACCTAGTGTTCTCCCCGCAGACTTATTACCTAGTGTTCTCCCCGCAGACTTATTATCTGCGTGTTCTCCCCGCAGACTTATTACCTAGTGTTCTCCCCGCAGACTTATTACCTAGTGTTCTCCCCGCAGACTTATTACCTAGTGTTCTCCCCGCAGACTTATTATCTGCGTGTTCTCCCCGCAGACTTATTATCTGCGTGTTCTCCCCGCAGACTTATTACCTAGTGTTCTCCCCGCAGACTTATTACCAGTGTTCTCCCCGCAGACTTATTACCTAGTGTTCTCCCCGCAGACTTATTACCTGCGTGTTCTCCCCGCAGACTTATTACCTGCGTGTTCTCCCCGCAGACTTATTACCTAGTGTTCTCCCCGCAGACTTATTATCTAGTGTTCTCCCAGCAGACTTATTACCTAGTGTTCTCCCTGCAGACTTATTACCTAGTGTTCTCCCCGCAGACTTATTACCTAGTGTTCTCCCCGCAGACTTATTATCTGCGTGTTCTCCCCGCAGACTTATTACCTAGTGTTCTCCCCGCAGACTTATTACCTAGTGTTCTCCCCGCAGACTTATTACCTAGTGTTCTCCCCGCAGACTTATTACCTAGTGTTCTCCCCGCAGACTTATTACCTAGTGTTCTCCCCGCAGACTTATTACCTAGTGTTCTCCCCGCAGACTTATTACCTGCGTGTTCTCCCCGCAGACTTATTATCTGCGTGTTCTCCCCGCAGACTTATTACCTAGTGTTCTCCCTGCAGACTTATTATCTGCGTGTTCTCCCGCAGACTTATTACCTGCGTGTTCTCCCCGCAGACTTATTATCTGCGTGTTCTCCCCGCAGACTTATTACCTAGTGTTCTCCCCGCAGACTTATTATCTGCGTGTTCTCCCAGCAGACTTGTTACCTAGTGTTCTCCCTGCAGACTTATTATCTGCGTGTTCTCCCGCAGACTTATTACCTGTGTGTTCTCCCTGCAGACTTATTACCTGCGTGTTCTCCCCGCAGACTTATTACCTGCGTGTTCTCCCCGCAGACTTATTATCTGCGTGTTCTCCCCGCAGACTTATTACCTAGTGTTCTCCCCGCAGACTTATTATCTGCGTGTTCTCCCAGCAGACTTATTACCTAGTGTTCTCCCTGCAGACTTATTATCTGCGTGTTCTCCCGCAGACTTATTACCTGTGTGTTCTCCCTGCAGACTTATTACCTGCGTGTTCTCCCTGCAGACTTATTACCTGCGTGTTCTCCCTGCAGACTTATTACCTGCGTGTTCTCCCCGCAGACTTATTACCTGCGTGTTCTCCCAGCAGACTTATTTAGATTCAGTGCTCTCCCTGCAAAAGACTTATTACTTAATATGAGTGTCAACCCTGCAGACTTTAAACCAGGCAGGTCACTGAAGACTTAATTGGCTGATGCAGTCCCTGCAGATGTAGGCTGATGCCTTCTCCCTGGAGACTTATTAGATAGTGTTTGGACTTATTATCTGAACGTGTTGTAAAAGCAGACTTATTACCAGTGTTCTCCCTTGCAGACTTATTACCAGTGACAGACTTATAAAAGAGAAATGGCGCAGATTTATTATTGCGTGTTCTCCCCGCAACTTATTATCTTTTATTCTCATTCATTAGCATATATGTTGGAGAGAATTATTACCTTTAGTGTTCTGCACAACCACCTGTCGTGTTCTATCCAGCAGCATTACCTGCGTGTTCTCCCCGCAGACTTATTATCTGCGTGTTCTCCCCGCAGACTTATTACCTAGTGTTCTCCCGCAGACTTATTACATTTGTTCTCCCAGCAGACTTGTTACCAAGTGCATCTCCCAGTCAGTCTATCTCACAAATCCATCAGACTTATTACCCACCTGTTCTCCTGCAGATCTTATTCTCGTGTTCTCCCTGCAGAAATATACCTGCGTGATCTGCAGACTTATTATCTGCAGTGTTCTGCAGACTTATTACCTAGTGTTCTGCAGACTTATTACCTAGTGTTCTCCCTCAGAACTTATTACCTAGTCTCTCCCCGCAGACTTATTAGCTGCTCCCAGATTTTTACCAGTGTTCTCCCCGCAGACTTATTACCTAGGTAATCCCATTGAAATTACCTGCGTGTCTCCCCCAAATCAAATTATCTGCGTGTTCATCACACAGACTTATTAAACAACAGTGTATCTCCCAGTGAAATACTTATTACCTAGTGTTCTCCCGCAGACTTATTACCTAGTGAGAAAGAAAATAGAGAAATAATTATCTGACAGGTGTTCTCCCCGCAGACTTATTAATAGTGTTCTCAATGAGAATAATACCTAGTGTTCTATATACACTGGGTTCTCCCGCAGACTTATTACCTAGTGTTCTACAAGATAATTGAGGTAGACTTATTTAGTGTTCTCCAGGCAGACTACCTAGTGTCCTCCCCCCCAGACTTCCGTGTGTTCTCCAATGCAGACTTATTACAGGTTCTCCGGAAGGCCGACGGAAATGGAGGAAAGACTTATTACCTAGTGTTCTCCCCGCAGACTTATTCCTAGTGTTCTCCCCCAGACTTATTACCTAGTGTTCTCTGCTGCTTATTATCCACGTGTTCTACCACTCTAACTTATTATCTGCGTGTTCTAACCCTAGCTCTTTGCCACAGACTTATTACCTAGTGTTCTCCCCGCAGACTTATTACCTAGTGTTCTCCCCGCTCCTTATTACCTGCGTGTTCTCCCCGCAGACTTTTAAAAGCGTGTTCTCCCCGCAGACATCCGATCTCGTGTTCTAAGTCAAACTTAACACTAGTGTTCTCCCCGCAGCTTACACTGCGTGTTCTCCCTGCAGACTTATTACCTAGTGTTCTCCCCTCTCCAGATGAAATCTGCGTGTTCTCCCGCAGCCCAACAACCTGTTCTCCCCGCAGACTTATTATCTCGTGTTCTTCTCCAGACTTATTACCGGAGTGTTCTCCCCCAGACTTATTATCTGCGTGTTCTCCCATCAGACTTGTTACCTAGTGTTCTCCCTGCAGACTTATTATCTGCGTCTTCAAGAGAGCAGACTTATTACCTGTGTGTTCTCCCTGCAGACTTATCCCTCTGTGTTCTCCCTACAGACCAGTATTACCTTCGTGTTCTCCCCCAAAACTCTTATTATCTGCGTGTTCTCCCCGCAGACTTATTACCTAGTGTTCTCCCCTCAGACTTATTATCTGCGTGTTCTCCCAGCAGACTTGTTCTAGTGTTCTCCCTGCAGACTTATTATCTGCGTGTTCTCCCGCAGACTTATTACCTGTGTGTTCTCCCTGCAGACTTATTACCTCTGTTCTCATCCTGCAGACTTATTACCTGCGTGTTCTCCCTGTGAACCATCAGATCCTCGTCTTCACCCCTCCAGACTTATTACCTGCGTGTTCTCCCAGCAGACTTATTGCGTCCTCTCCCTGCAGACTTATTACCAGGTGGCGTTCTCCCTGCAGACTTATTCTGTCGTTCCTCACTGAAGACTTATTACCACTGCATTCTCCCCAGACTCTGTTCTGGCCCTCCCTGCAGACTTATTACCTCGCGTTCTCCCTGCAGACTTATTTGGCTCCCTGTCAGATTATTACCTCACATGGTCTCCTTGCAGCTTATTACCTGCACGTTCTCCCCGCAGACTTGTTACCTGCACGTTCTCCCCGCAGACTTATTACCTACGTGTTATATTTTTTAGACCATAACTGCGGTCTTGTCACTAGGGTTATTATTCACTGTGCAGGCTTCTAAACGTGCTGTCAAACTGTGATTTAGATTCAGTGCCGTAGTCAAAAGACCTCTCCTTAATATGAGTGTCAACCCTTTGTTTAAACCAGGCAGGTAGAGAGGCTTAAATGGCTGATGTGCAGTACTCAGATGTAGGCTGGATGGATATAGACAGGAGAAAAGATAGGTGTTGGACAAACTGTTTGACTTGAACTAATGTCAAGGCGTGACTGTTACAGAGACCTTGAACTGGATGTCAGTGACAGACTATAAAAGAGGAAATGGCGAGGATTCTACTTTTATATTCGCAAATATTGTAATCTTTTATTCTCATTCATTAGCATATATGTTGGAGAGAATGTAGGAGCCCCTTTGGTGTACTGCACAACCAGCCTGTCCTCATATCCAGCAGCAGAATGGGGCCCTGTTCTTTCTCCATCTCCAGCTCTTCCAATACATTTGTTATCAGTTTCACGTTACTCAAGGGCATCTCCCAGTCATTCTATCTCACAAATCCATCAGTTTATCAGCCCACCTGCCTCCCATATCTCTTCTCCTTTAGGCTGGAGAAATATGACCATGGGATTGCAGGATATGCAGGGATCTGCAGAGATATGCAGGGATCTCCAGGCTCTGATCAGGCCCAACTCAGAAATGATGTATGATCTTCATCACCTCTGAGCCTGCTCCCTATTACCACTGATTGATCTGCCCTTTATTTATACAGGTAATCCCATCAAAATTGCTTGTGTTCCAAATCAAACAAATGCTATACAGGACAGCTTTGTCAAACAACAGGTGTATACTAACAGTGAAATACTTTTAAGGAATACTTCCCAACAGGAGAGAGATAAAGAAAATAGAGAAATAATAAAAATTAAGACAGGTAGTAATACAATTAATAATAAATACTCAATGAGTAATAATAACGTGGCTATATACACTGGGTACCAGAGCGTCTGCTAAATGACTTAAATGTAAATGTAATATTTAGGAATAAAGTAACTAGGCAACATGATAGATAATAAACAGTAGCAACAGTGTTGTCACGTTCTGACCTTATTTCCTTTATTATGTCTTTGTGTTAGTTTGGTCAGGGTGTGAGTTGGGGTGGGTAGTCTATGTGTTTGGCCTGGTATGGTTCTCAATCAGAGGCAGGTGTCGTCTGTTGTCTCTGATTGAGAATCATACTTAGGTAGCCTGTTTTCCCCATTTTAGTTGTGATTATTTTACTGTTTAGTGATTTTTGTCAATTTACAGGACTGTTCGTTTGTCGTTTTTGTTCAGTGTTCAGTTGTTTTATTAAAAATATGAACACTTACGACGCTGCGCTTTGGTCCTCCTCTCCTTCCACCAACAACAGCAGTTACAAGCAGTTAGTTACAAGCAGTTAGTTCAAGTTGTGTGTCCTTCTGTAGCTCAGTTGGTAGAGCATGGCGCTTGTAACGCCAGGGTAGTGGGTTCGATCCCCGGGACCACCCATACATAGAATGTATGCACACATGACTGTAAGTCGCTTTGGATAAAAGCGTCTGCTAAATGGCATATATTATTATTATTATATTATTACAAGTGTACGTAAGTTTTAAACAAATGTATGCAAAAAAGGTCAATGCAGCTAATCTGGGTAGCTGTTTGGTTACCTATGTATCAGTCTTATGGCTTCGGGGTAGAATTTGATCAGGGTCCTGTTGGTTCCAGACTTGGTGCATTGGTACCACTCGCCGTGCAGTGACAGAGAGAACAGTCTACAGTATGACTTGGGCTGCTGGAGTCTTTGATCATTTCTAGGGACTTTCTCTGACACCGCCTGGTATAGAGGTCCTGAATGGCAGGGAGCTCAGCCCAAGTGATGTACTGGGCTGTGTGCATTACCCTCTGTAGCGCCTTATGGTTAGATGCCAAGCAGTTGCCATACCAAGCAGTGATGCAGCCAGTCAAGATGCTCTCAATGGTGCAGATTTTTTAAACTTTTGAAGCATCTGAGGGCCCATGCCAAATATTTTCAACCTCCTGAGGGGGAAGAGGTGTTGTCATGCTCTCTTCACTACTGTGTTGTTGTGTGTGGACCAGGATAGAGCCTTAGTGATGTTGACAGAGGAACAGGGTGTTAAAATGGGAGTATATCAGTTTAGGGGGTACAATATGTTGTGGTACTGTATGACAAATGGGGAGCCTGATGGAACATCTGAGGACAGGCGCCACCTGCACCACATCTCGGAGGACATGCACCACCTGCACCTGCACAGCCATTGGCCAGATGCAAATCAACAGCTGCAAGCCATCGTCACCGCCATGCACAGATAGGCTTATTGAATTAAGGCTAAAAGCCGGATGGGCTGCAAGTTCCATAATTATAAGCCAAGAATAATCACAGGAGCATAATTGATGTAGTAATTGTCTTTGCTTTCTTAGAGCCAGAAACTAAAGTGGTGAAGTGGTTGCTGTAGTCAAAACAAACCCACTGGGCAGAGACGTCAGTTCAATGTCTAGTTGTATTTACTTTTGGTTGAGTTGTCAACTAACGTGAATTCAGGGTGAAATCAATAAAACATTTCATCATGTCATTGCCCTCACGTTGATGACTTTTTGCAAATCCAATCAGTTTTCCACATTGATTCAACGTCATCAACATGCTAGTTCATTCAAAAGCACAAGGCAACATTGGAGGAAAGTCCCCCCAGCATTTTCAGTTATGGTATACAGTCTATCCCCAACCCTTTAAGGTTGTGTGTCTGTCAGTGAAGGTGTGTGTGTGTGTGTTTTGGGAGATGAGGAGCTGAAGGGGGCAGGCAGGAGTGGTTGTGTGCCCATCTGTGATTGAATCAGTATGTGTCTGTCTGGTCTCAGTTATCTAGATGTGTCAGACAGACAGCCAGGTGGTGGGTGCTGTGGCCTGTCTGTCTGGCAGGCTGCTCTGATAAGACTGCCATGTCTTTCTGCCACAGGATGCTATATCACATCACATACAGTTTGATCCCTTAGATACGGTATCAAATCAAATAGATTTATAAAGCCCTTCGTACATCAGCTGATATCTGAAAGTGCTGTACAGAAACTCAGCCTAAAACCCCAATATCTTATTTACCACACAGGATTCATCATTTAACACAAGCCATGATTCATAATGTATATGATGACTTTCTGACATTTGAACTTTCTGTTTGAACTGTGAATAAATATTGATATAGAACATATATAATGAAAACATGTTGTGGTATCTAGTATCGTACATAGCCCACGTTAATGCAAAACTGCTGAGTGCATTCAGGGTCAGCCTGAGAGTGTTCTGCTCTGCAGACCTGTCTGTAGCCCGGGGCTTTGTGAGTTTTGTGTCTACTGCCTTCCCTCCCTCTGTCCTTGTCCATTGAATTTCATTCGGCTCTTTATGCTAATATGCAGAGAACTTTGGCGGTGGAATTTTTAATCATTCTCAGTATGAAATATTTCCCTTTATATTCAGCTCCAATTCAAACTTTTCTAATCGTGAAAAACCCCCATAGGATATAGCACACAGACAGACTGCAATGTTTGTTTGTTTATCTAATGTTTTATCCCTTAAGTCAACTTTCCTCCCACACTGCTGTGATTACAACTTGCACTTGGGAAATCAAGAGAGAACCTGCACTCAGGCAAGTAAGACAAACCACAAGAAATAACACAAGAGACCTGATTGCCTATTTTCCTGTTGAGTGCTCTCACTGTGGACAGACACCATGTCTAGTTCATCGGTCACTCCTAGCCACAGTGTTTTGTCTAGGTCTGTCCCCTGTGCCAGACAGATCCTTGATGCTGATGTCTCCTCTATTCCACACCACTGAACACACACACACACATGTTTTCACACCTGCTCGCAGGACCTGAACATCTACCAGCACCACATCTCAGTAGGTCCCTCTGTGCTGTGTTTACTGGACCATGGTCAAAGGTGAAATAGATTGTGACACGCTAGGCCCTCATTTTCTTAGCAATTTTACACATTGAGGGGTGGTTAACAGATAGGAAATATCACAGGAATAATTAATATGTAGGATCTTAATTTGATCACTCTGTTGTTCCAGGACAGGAAATGCAAACTTGTAGTGTATTCAAGGTTAAAAAAGGCAAATAAAGTTGTTAATTTCCACATTAAAATATCAGACTTTAATTGCCCTGACAACAATTCTATCAACCCTTACAATGTTCATTATAATCCACACTATAATTCACATTTCCTGTTGCTGCAGGATTATTTTCCTGCTCTGAGAAACTCGTCAAATGTAAGATCCTACACCTGTTATGTGTAAGGAGCATATCTTACAGATGTCAGTAGAGCTAGTGTAGAGCGCCAGCTACAGGGTAAGTTAAGGCCATGTTAACTGTGTTTAAGGAGATTTAGCCTGCCAGATAGTAACTCATTAAAACCATATCTCTGTCTTTACTTCACTTCCCTTATTCTAATTTTCCCTTCTCACCATGTCTCCTCTCGTCCACACTCTCTGCTCTCTCTGTCCCTTCTCTCCCTCACTCCTTTCTCCTCTCTGCTGTGATCTGAGACCTCTCTCAACCTATTGGAATAGAGAGGCCCATCTCTAGGCTTATCTTGCTGTGTCTGAAAGCAGTAAACTCTCAGTACACTGAAGACAGGCAGCCATGTGGAACACCCTTACACCAGTCACAGAGTAGAGATTCGGCTCCAAGAGTTTTGAAGCAGCACGCTCCACACAGAGAACAACGTTATTACTGTTTACGCTATTCTGTCAAATTTATTTAGTGCTTATCCTGCGTGTTTTCTGTCTTGAAATGTGAGAAATTGATGCGTACTCTACTGACGTGCAACCTGTTTAACCAATCTAGATGTTATTCTATGTTCATTTCCACATAGTTTATTTTTGTTGCAAGATGCTAAAACTTAATTCCACGATTATAATGTTTTATTATTTGTATTAATGTAACTACAAGCTGCGTGGTGGTGATGTGTCTGGTTAGGGTGTGATCCTGTCTGTGGGTAGTGTGTAGAGTGGCTGTGGCGGTCTGGCAGGTGATCCATCAGGGGGCAGAGAGAGAGACAGAGCCAGCAGCAGCAGTGGTAAGCAGCAGCAGGGTGCTTGATCTTCCCTAACACTGCCAGCCACTGATGGGTCCCTGGTCCCACCATGTCTCCATACACTGCTCTGCCCCCATACTTCACCATCTAATTACATTGCAGCCTGTCGGCAGCTCATTTGTATCTCAGACTCCCTCCGTCTCTCTCAGGCTCCTCTATGGCTCAGGGTTCCCTTTTTAATGGAAGCAGAACCTAGTGTAGTGAGCTATCTTTGAATTTCCATCCTATCTTTCGATCTCTATCCTTAAATATGCCCCTCTTTCATTCCCTTTACATCATTATTTCTCTCCACCTCTCCCTCCTTCATTACCCTCTGCTTACTCTTGCTATCTTTTACTCTCCTCTTTCACTCTCCTCTGCTTCATGATACTCACCCTCCTCCCTCCATCTCTCTGCCACTCTCCATCTCTCTGCCACTCTCCATCTCTCTGCCACTCTCCATCTCTCTGCCACTCTCCATCTCTCTGCCACCCTCCATCTCTCTGCCACTCTCCATCTCTCCATCTCTCTGCCACTCTCTATCTCTCTGCCACTCTCCATCTCTCTGCCACTCTCTATCTCTCTGCCACCCTCCATCTCTCTGCCACCCTCCAGCTCTCTGCCACTCTCCATCTCTCTGCCACTCTCCATCTCTCTGCCACCCTCCATCTCTCTGCCACTCTCCATCACTCCATCTCTCTGCCACTCTCTATCTCTCTGCCACTCTCCATCTCTCTGCCACTCTCTATCTCTCTGCCACTCTCAATCTCTCTGCCACCCTCCATCTCTCTGCCACTCTCCATCTCTCTGCCACTCTCCATCTCTCTGCCACTCTCCATCTCTCTGCCACCCTCCATCTCTCTGCCACTCTCCATCTCTCTGCCACTCTCCATCTCTCTGCCACTCTCCATCTCTCTGCCACTCTCCATCTCTCTGCCACTCTCTATCTCTCTGCCACTCTCCATCTCTCTGCCACCCTCCATCTCTCTGCCACTCTCCATCTCTCCATCTCTCTGCCACTCTCCATCTCTCTGCCACTCTCAATCTCTCTGCCACCCTCCATCTCTCTGCCACTCTCCATCTCTCTGCCACTCTCCATCTCTCTGCCACTCTCCATCTTTCTGCCACTCTCCATCTCTCTGCCACCCTCCATCTCTCTGCCACTCTCCATCTCTCTGCCACCCTCCATCTCTCTGCCACTCTCCATCTCTCTGCCACTCTCCATCTCTCTGACACCCTCCATCTCTGCCACTCTCCATCTCTCTGCCACCCTCCATCTCTCTGCCACTTCCATCTCTCTGCCACTCTCCATCTCTCTGCCACTCTCTATCTCTCTGCCACTCTCCATTCTCTGCCACCCTCCATCTCTCTGCCACTCTCCATCTCTCCATCTCTCTGCCACTCTCCATCTCTGCCACTCTCAATCTCTCTGCCACCCTCCATCTCTCTGCCACTCTCCATCTCTCTGCCACTCTCCATCTCTCTGCCACTCTCCATCTTTCTGCCACTCTCCATCTCTCTGCCACCCTCCATCTCTGCCACTCTCCATCTCTCTGCCACCCTCCATCTCTCTGCCACTCTCCATCTCTCTGCCACTCTCCATCTCTCTTCCACCCTCCATCTCTCTGCCACTCTCCATCTCTCTGCCACCCTCCATCTCTCTGCCACTCTCCATCTCTCCATCTCTCTGCCACTCTCTATCTCTCTGCCACTCTCCATCTCTCTGCCACTCTCTACTCTGCCACTCTCAATCTCTCTGCCACCCTCCATCTCTCTGCCACTCTCCATCTCTGCCACTCTCCATCTCTGCCACTCTCCATCTCTCTGCCACCCTCCATCTCTCTGCCACTCTCCATCTCTCTGCCACTCTCTATCTCTCTGCCACTCTCCATCTCTCTGCCACTCTTCATCTCTCTGCCACTCTCCATCTCTCTGCCACTCTCTATCTCTCTGCCACTCTCCATCTCTCTGCCACCCTCCATCTCTCTGCCACTCTCCATCTCTCCATCTCTCTGCCACTCTCCATCTCTCTGCCACTCTCAATCTCTCTGCCACCCTCCATCTCTCTGCCACTCTCCATCTCTGCCACTCTCCATCTCTCTGCCACTCTCCATCTTTCTGCCACTCTCCATCTCTCTGCCACCCTCCATCTCTGCCACTCTCCATCTCTCTGCCACCCTCCATCTCTCTGCCACTCTCCATCTCTGCCACTCTCCATCTCTCTGCCACCCTCCATCTCTCTGCCACTCTCCATCTCTCTGCCACCCTCCATCTCTCTGCCACTCTCCATCTCTCTGCCACTCTCCATCTCTCTGCCACTCTCTATCTCTCTGCCACTCTCCATCTCTCTGCCACCCTCCATCTCTCTGCCACTCTCCATCTCTCCATCTCTCTGCCACTCTCCATCTCTCTGCCACTCTCCATCTCTGCCACTCTCCATCTCTCTGCCACCCTCCATCTCTGCCACTCTCCATCTCTCTGCCACTCTCTATCTCTCTGCCACTCTCCATCTCTCTGCCACTCTCCATCTCTCTGCCACTCTCCATCTCTCTGCCACTCTCCATCTTTCTGCCACTCTCCATCTCTCTGCCACTCTCCATCTCTCTGCCACTCTCCATCTCTCTGCCACCCTCCATCTCTCTGCCACTCTCCATCTCTCTGCCACCCTCCATCTCTCTGCCACTCTCCATCTCTCTGCCACTCTCCATCTCTCTGCCACTCTCCATCTCTCTGCCACTCTCCATCTCTCTGCCACCCTCCATCTCTCTGCCACTCTCCATCTCTCTGCCACTCTCTATCTCTCTGCCACTCTCCATCTCTCTGCCACTCTCCATCTCTCTGCCACTCTCCATCTCTCTGCCACTCTCCATCTTTCTGCCACTCTCCATCTCTCTGCCACTCTCCATCTTTCTGCCACTCTCCATCTCACTGTCCCCCTTCTATCCCCTTCTGCTTTCTTTCCACCCTTGCCACCCGCTTGATTTCAGAAAGTCTGTCATTGCTGAATGCCTCAGTGTGTTATATGGGTTAAGATGGTGAAACCTGTGCTTGATGGGGACAGACAGAGACAGACAGATACAGGTGTAGAGACAGTACAGATAAAGACAGACAGGTGCAAAAGCTTATATTACAATAAAGGGGTTAGGACAGGTGCATCTTCTACTGGCTCCAGATATCCCACTGCAGTGCACCTGATGGACAGGGCTTCAGAATGGTGAGACTGAATCTGATGGCAATATGAATAGTGAAGTTGGGTGACTGTGACAGTCAGCCTCCGGGCTGGTGGCTCATGTAGTGATTTACTTAGGGGGTCAACTAGAGTATCTTGTCAAGAAAAGGCTTACAGGTTCAATAAACTTGTGTCACGAACCGGCTCAAAGCCCGTAACAAAGGGAGACAACGTGGAGATAAGGAGTAGCAAAATCTATATTTATTAAATAAGTAACTAAGTGTAATATACAATGGTGTGTGTAATCAGTAATCAGTAGTGTAAGTGAGTGTTTTGCATGCATGAATGTGATAATGCAGGGTGATGAAAGGTGCCAAAGCAAACAAACAAACAGCCACCAAGAACCACAACACAATCTACAACGGGTGTCTGCATGGAGAGAGTCTCCTCCATGAATGTTGAAGAGGTCTATTTATCCTGGGAGACACCTGGCCCAGGTGTTTCCCATGTAGCTGACGACCCTCTCAACTCCGCCCACCGGCATCCTAATAAGAAAACAAGAACAAAGACAGAATACGGCAGACAGAGTGGGAGGGTCGTCACATTCCCCCCCATAAAACCGGGGACCAACAAGGACCCCGGAACAACATACCAGCCTCCCGCGTCCCAAATTGACACAGGCCTCTGCGTCCCAAATTGACACAGGCCTCTGCGTCCCAAATTGACACAGGCCTCTGCGTCCCAAATTGACACAGGCCTCTGCGTCCCAAATTGACACAGGCCTCTGCGTCCCAAATTGACACAGGCCTCTGCGCCCCAAATTGACACAGGCCTCTGCGCCCCAAATTGACACAGGCCTCTGCGCCCCAAATTGACACAGGCCTCTGCGCCCCAAATTGACACAGGCCTCTGCGCCCCAAATTGACACAGGCCTCTGCGCCCCAAATTGACACAGGCCTCTGCGCCCCAAATTGATGAGGGTTTACGTGTTCACACTTACAATTTGCCCCAGCCAACCTCCTCCCCAGACCTCAGCAACCTTCGCACAGGAAGCAACATTTAAGAGGAAAGAAAACAAGACCAGGAGGGAGCAGACAGGACAGAGAGAACATGACAATACGAAACAATGGTTAGTCACGTAAACATTAGGAACAGGGCGCACGAGAGAGCGCATCAGCAATCACGTTTTCAGTCCCCGGATGTGCCTCACATCGAGATGGAATGATTGTAAAAATAAACACCATCGCATTATCCTCTGGTTTGGACACATCATGGACCTCAAAAAGTGAGGGGGTTATGGTCGGTGTAGACCACAATAGGTACTACCCCGACCCGACATACACTTCGAAGTGTTGTAGCGCCCAAATGAGTGCTAGCGCTTCCTTTTCAATAACCGAATAGTTCAACTGATAATCGTTAAACTTTTTAGAAAAGAAACTAACAGGCTTCTCAATCCCAGACACATCTGCTTGCAGCAAAACTGCACCTGCCCCCACATGACTAGCATCCACCTGCAAGGTAAATGACAAATCCATGCGAGGAGCAGCCAGCACTGGAGTTGAGGTAAGCAACCTCTTTGAATCT
This sequence comes from Oncorhynchus gorbuscha, assembly GCF_021184085.1. Lineage (NCBI taxonomy): Eukaryota > Metazoa > Chordata > Actinopteri > Salmoniformes > Salmonidae > Oncorhynchus > Oncorhynchus gorbuscha. Next base: position 26,490,262 of record NC_060185.1, read on the forward strand.
TCAAAAGCGTGTTGACAACGAGTAGACCAAACGTAAACAGCCTTAGCTTTCAGCATATCTGTCAAGGGAGCGACCACAGTAGAGAAGTTATTACAAAAACTACGGTAATAACCAATCATGCCCAAGAAACGCATCAGTTCCTTTTTAGTAGTTGGTGGTGGAAAAGCATCAATAGCCACCACTTTAGCCCGAACAGGACGCACTTCACCCTGCCCAACCACTTTTCCAAGGTATGTAACGGTCGCCTGAGCAAACTCACATTTTGCCAGATTGATTGTGAGGCGACCTGCAGCCAGACGTTCAAACAAGGCTTGAATACGGGACAGATGTTCTTCCCAAGTATCTGCATAGATCACTACATCGTCCAAATAAACAGCGCACCCGGTCAGACCGGCGACAACCCTGTTCATAAGTCGCTGAAAAGTGGCAGGTGCATTGCGCAGACCGAAACTCATAACTGAATACGAGTACAGACCAAAGGGTGTAATAAAGGCAGAGATTTCACGTGCCCTACTCGTCAGTGGCACCTGCCAATAGCCTTTTAACAGGTCAAATTTGCTCACAAACTTAGCTGCACCGACTTGATCAACACAGTCCTCCATCCGAGGAAGAGGAAATGAATCTGGCTTTGTGACACTGTTTACCTTACGGTAGTCCGTACAAAAACGGTTTGTTCCATCCGGTTTACTGACCAAGATACAGGGAGAAGCCCAACTGGAGAAAGAAGGCTCTGCTATCTTACTCTCCAGCATGTACTTGACCTCAGCATCCAGACAACGTAGTTTCTCTGAAGAAACTCTATAGAACCGCTGACGAATGGGGTCAGCACCTCCAATGTCAATATCATGTTCTATTAAGTTTGTACGTGTAGGTGTATCAGAAAATAAACCTGGAAATCTCTGAATCAGACCAACCATCTCTTTCCGCTCATCAACAGGTAGGTGAGTGAGAAGACTGTCTAAAATATCCAGTGTTTCTGAATTTTTCAATCTACCCTGCAATATACAATCGTCAGGACCAGGAACATCTTCCTCCTCATGCACAGATCTAGCACGACAAGAACCCAAGGAAACAACGGTATCAGCCAAAAGAACAGGTTTACCGTCCTCTGTAGAATCCCACTGTTCAGTCTCAGAGGAACGTGCATAATAGGGTTTTAACAGATTTACATGGCACAGCTGGTGTGCTTTCCTCCGTTCTGGAGTGGCAACTAGATAATTTTGCTCAGTGTACTGGCGCACCACTGTATATGGACCTTGAAACTTGGCTTGAAAAGGAGAACCAACAATTGGCAGCAGAGCAAGAACCTGGTCACCTGGACTAAAGTGACGAGGCTCAGTTCGGCGATCAAATATGCCCTTCATCCTATCCTGTGAAGATGATAACTTCTCTTTAGCCATTTCACCAGCGGCATACAGCCGTCGCCGGAAATCACACACATACGAACACAGGGACTGAGGAGGCTCGGGAGACTTCCAGTCATCCTGGAGAACAGATAAAAGTCCACGCACCCTATGTCCAAACACAAGGTCATTTGGACTGAAACCTGTGCTCTCCTGTGAAACTTCCCTAGCGGCTAACAGTAACCAAGGCAACCCCTCCTCCCAATCCTTATCCATCTCAGTACAATAAGCTCTCAACAAAGACTTAAGTGTTTGATGGAAACGTTCCAGTGCTCCTTGACTTTGCGCGTGATAGGCGCTAGACACATTGTGTTTAATATGAAGCTGTTGAAGAACCTGACCAAACAGATTAGAGGTAAAATTAGATCCTTGATCACTCTGAATGACCTTAGGGATTCCAAACAATGAGAGAAACTGAGTCAAAGCTTTTAACACCGATTTAGTCGTGATAGATCGGAGAGGATAGGCAGCAGGAAACCTAGTGGTCTGACACATCACAGTGAACAGGTAACTGCTACCCTTTTTAGAATGAGGCAGAGGACCCACACAGTCAATAATTAGATACTCAAAAGGTTGGCTGAGTACAGGAATAGGAAACAATGGTACTGGTTTAATAGCTTGATTAGGCTTACCAGTTAATTGACAGGTGTGACAAGTTTTGATAAAATCAGAAACATCCCTCTTTAATCTAGGCCAAAAGAAATGTCTTAATATGCGATTGTAGGTTTTCCTCACCCCCATATGTCCAGCAACGTCACTGTGAGAAGTTTCCAACACCAACTCACGAAGCTTAACTGGTACAACAACCTGACTAATTGCCTCCCCCAGAAAAACACTATCATGAGACACCCACTTTCTCATCAGGACATCCTCTTGGAGAAAATAGCCATGGGCGACATCTCCCAACTGTTCTATAGGCACAATTTGATCACGCAACTCTTCCAACGTGGGGTCATCCCGTTGAGCATTGATTAGATCTGAGCGGGTTACAGATAACGGGATAACAGGGAAAACAGTGACATACTTTGTATTATTATCATTAGTCGGCGCAGTGACTAGTTCGCCACGGCTCATAGAACGTGTCACTGCACACGCAGAGAACACCTCTGGGAAACTCTGTACACTCTCATCAGGAATCCCAACAAATGACGGCTTAGTGGAAACCACTAGAGATGGAAACACAACTGGCCATACCCGCTCACCTGCTAAGTTATTCCCAAGGATAACGTCGATACCCTCAATAGGCAATGAAGGACGCACCCCCACAACAACTTCACCCTTCACCAGCCCACAATCCAACATCAGTTTATGCAATGGAACTGACAGAGTGTTCAAACCTATTCCCCTAATTAGAACACTATTCCCGAATCAGTCTCAGCAGAAAAGGGTAACACAGACTCCAACACAAATGATTCAGAGGCACCTGTGTCTCTCAGGATCTTCACTGGCACTAGGTCTTTACTTCCTAACATAGACACAAAACCTTCTGTAATGAAAGGTAAATAGTCTGGATCAATATGGACTTTCACATTCTCCTGGGCCTGAGGAAATGAGTCAAGAATGAACTGATGTGGAACAGGTGCAGCTAACGCAGCAGGCTTAGATTTAGCGTAAGCACCCTTTGACCTGAGAAGTGGACATTCGTTTTTCCAATGACCTGAACCTCGACAGTAGTGACACTCCTGCCCAAAGTCAGCCTTACCATGGGAGTCAGGTTCAACCCTAGTTGAATAGAACTCTGCCCGAGAATCAAAGTATCTCGGTGAGCGAAGCCCAAATCTATCCGAACACCCCCACTCTTTCCGAATACGGGGTTTTGCAAAGACACTTTTGTGAGTCAACACATACTCGTCCGCCAAAACCGCAGCTTCAGCAACATTCTTTACTTTCTGTTCATTAATATAAGTGGCAATACGATCAGGAATTGTGTCCTTAAATTGCTCTAACATAATCAGATCACACAGCCCTTGGAAAGTCACAACTGCAGAGGCAGAACACCAGCGATTAAACTGTAAAGATAACTGTCGCGCAAACTCAACATGAGTCTGGTTATCGTCCCTTTTTAAAGTTCTAAATCGTTGGCGGTAAGCCTCAGGGACCAATTCATAAATCTGTAACACAGCTGTTTTAACTTTATCATAACTGGCACTGTCGTGTACACTAAGAGCTGAATATGCTTCCTGCGCTTTACCAGTCAGCACACACTGCAACATTAAAGTGCGGTCAGAATCAGGCCAACTCCTAGCGTCAGCAACCCGCTCAAACAACGAAAAGAATGTCTCGGGGTCCCTTTCATTAAACCGAGGCAATAACCGCAAGTTCCCAACAATATCAAATGTCTCTGGGGCACGACCAAAAGCGGAACTACCCCTAGGTAAATCTGGGTCACCTTCCCAAAACAAACTCTCCCCTGAGATCTTTCCTTCCCTAACCAACTCTATACGTTCTTGTTGCAACTTGATTTTAGCACGCTCCATATCTTGTTTAAATGCCAATTCCTTTTCATATTTCACACGATCATGCTCTAGCTTCTCACGATCATGCTCTAGCTTCTCACGATCATGCTCTAGCTGTAACAAAAGCAGTTCTTTCTGCTGTTCAAAAAGAAGGCTACTAGGACTAACCGATGGAATGGCCATTGTAACGTTATGGGGAGACAACAAATCCTCAGCAGAGGCTGGCCCGGTGGTAACTTCAAGAATACCACTCTCCATCAGATTGGCTTTCAATATCAACCTAATAGAATTCTTTAGACGTTTATCACTAATCTCAACCTTGTAGTGTTCCGCGACCTTCAACAGCTGTTCTTTAGTACCTAAATCTAACAATTCCTCTGATGGAGAGCGAATGAACTTATCTACATAAGACGCCATAATCACACAAAAAACAATTCTCGCTCTTCCCTTCTGCTGAGCACACCAGAACACAACCCGAGAATTGACAATCACCCTGAGCACCACAGAAGAGAGATGAGATATGGAGCTTCCCCAAAACCTACAATAACTCAACCCTAGTCTTCGTGCAGATTTGCGGTGGGAATTTACGCACTGTAGCCCGCTGGCAAGGAAATAGAACTCCCCAGCATGCTGGCAAATTCCACCAAGCCACGGATGTGCCCCCGAGACAACTGCTCAGTCCACAGACACCACACAAAAATAACAAACATTAACCATGCCCAACATATTCCAAAAAATGAAACACGTCGCTAAACCTATCAGGGAAAAAGGCTATAGCTCCGGGTAGCAAGTTCCACTACCCTACCCAAATCTCCCACCGAGGTACACAGCAGATTACTCACTTCAGACTGACGTCCCAACAGAAAGTAGAACAAGAGTTCAGGCTAGGCAGGGCCTGGAAACTAACCATTATACTCTCTCCAACGCAGCACACAAACCAAACAACAAAGGCAACCAATACTGGGCCGATCACACTCAAACACCATATTCAAACTAAACACGTACCTCCACGGTCTCCCAAACCAATAGTTCAAATATCCCGGATGAGCCCCCACTTGTCACGAACCGGCTCAAAGCCCGTAACAAAGGGAGACAACGTGGAGATAAGGAGTAGCAAAATCTATATTTATTAAATAAGTAACTAAGTGTAATATACAATGGTGTGTGTAATCAGTAATCAGTAGTGTAAGTGAGTGTTTTGCATGCATGAATGTGATAATGCAGGGTGATGAAAGGTGCCAAAGCAAACAAACAAACAGCCACCAAGAACCACAACACAATCTACAACGGGTGTCTGCATGGAGAGAGTCTTCTCCATGAATGTTGAAGAGGTCTATTTATCCTGGGAGACACCTGGCCCAGGTGTTTCCCATGTAGCTGACGACCCTCTCAACTCCGCCCACCGGCATCCTAATAAGAAAACAAGAACAAAGACAGAATACGGCAGACAGAGTGGGAGGGTCGTCACACTTGTCTGTCCAACTTTATGTCTAAATAGGAACATAAGTATCTCAGTCTCTACAGCAGGGCTCTCCAACCCTGTTCCAGTACCACAGGGCTCTCCAACCCTGTTCCAGTACCACAGGGCTCACCAACCCTGTTCCAGTACCACAGGGCTCTCCAACCCTGTTCCTGTACCACAGGGCTCTCCAACCCTGTTCCAGTACCACAGGGCTCTCAAACCCTGTTCCTGTAGCACAGGGCTCTCCAACCCCATTCCTGTACCACAGGGCTCCCCAACCCTGTTCCAGTACCGCAGGGCTCTCCAACCCTGTTCCAGTACCGCAGGGCTCTCCAACCCTGTTCCGGTACCGCAGGGCTCTCCAACCCTGTTCCTGTAGCCCAGGGATCTCTAACCCTGTTCCTGTAGCACAGGGCTCTCCAACCCTGTTCCTGTAGGGCAGGGCTCTCCAACCCTGTTCCTGTAGGGCAGGGCTCTCCAACCCTGTTCCAGTACCACAGGGCTCTCCAACCCTGTTCCTGTACCACAGGGCTCTCCAACCCTGTTCCTGTACCACAGGGCTCTCCAACCCTGTTCCTGTAGCACAGGGTTCTCCAACCCCATTCCTGTACCACAGGGCTCTCCAACCCTGTTCCTGTAGCGCAGGGCTCTCCAACCCTGTTCCAGTACTGCAAGGCTCTCCAACCCTGTTCCAGTACCGCAGGGCTCTCCAACCCTGTTCCTGTACCGCAGGGCTCTCCAACCCTGTTCCTGTAGCCCAGGGCTCGCCAACCCTGTTCCTGTAGCCCAGGGCTCTCTAACCCTGTTCCTGTAGCACAGGGCTCTCCAACCCTGTTCCTGTAGGGCAGGGCTCTCCAACCCTGTTCCTGTAGGGCAGGGCTCTCCAACCCTGTTCTTGTAGGGCAGGGCTCTCCAACTCTGTTCCTGAAGCGCAGGGCTCTCAAACCCTTTTCTTTTAGAGCTACCCTCCAGTAGGTTTACTCTCCAACCCTGCTCTTTTAGAGCTACCATCCAGTAGGTTTACTCTCCAACCCTGTTCTTTTAGAGCTACCCTCCAGTAGGTTTACTCTCCAACCCTGTTCTTTTAGAGCTACCCTCCAGTAGGTTTACTCTCCAACCCTGTTCTTTTAGAGCAGTGGTTCTTAACCTTGTTGGAGGTACTGAACCCCACCAGTTTCATATGTGCATTCACCGAACCCTTCTTAATTGGAAAAATTAAATTATTTTTTCAAATTCAAAACATAGGTATATATTTGGCTGGTGCACAAAATGAACCGTGCATCAACATCACATTTGTTCAAAGAACAAAATCATCAAAACATGATTTTCACACAAAAACATAATAATGACTATTTACTGCAAATCTGTGTGACTTCTGCTGTTGCCTTTCAGAGACCAGTTCAGAAATGCGCGGCTTCACCTTGGCAAGTTCCACTCATGTCATTTTCGCAACAAAGTCTGTTCCTTTTCTTCGTTTTTATGTCCAGCATCCTCGAAAAGGATTGCTCGCAAAGATATGTTGTAACAAACGGTATGAAAATCTCCAGAGCTTTCTTAGCAATAACAGGGTACGTTACCATTTGTTGACACCAAAACGTTGAAAGCGTTGTTGTTCTGAAGAGTTGCTGTTGAACCTGGCTCTGCTGAATTTCAATGATTTCATCGAGGTATTCATCATTGACATCTGTTGTCTCAACACTAAACGTGAACGGCTGTCTCACCCATGCTGGATATGACTCTCTTGTAGGGAAGTATCCGTCGAGAGACTTTGCAAGCTCATCTAAGTGCGTGGCAATTGCTTGCTTCAGTTCCGCAGGTACAGAAATGTCTCTGATTCCAGATACATCTTCGATCTTACTTACACAGTCATCCAGCAGGGGAAAGTTTGCGAAGTTATTGTTCTCTGTTCGTCGTTTCCATAACGGTAGCTTTTTTTGAAAAGCCTTTAGGTTTTCCTCCGCTTCGATGATGTTGACTCCACCGCCCTTCATCTTTGGATTGAGATTATTGAGAGCTGCGAAGATATTGGCCATGTACACTAAAATGAGAATGAACTCAGAACTGTTGAAGCAATCTGCATGACAATGCAGGGCTAATTCCACACGCACGGCAAAAACACGATTCAGCACCTGTCCCCGGGATAACCACCGAACATTAGAATGGTACAGAAGTACCTCGAATTCAGAGCCCATTTCTTTACACAGCTCACTGAAGATGCGATGCCGCAGAGCACTAGTTCGCACATAGTTCACGCATTCCACAATTTTTAATACTTCTGCCAGTTTGAGGCAAGGTTTTTGTTGCCAACGCATGCCTGTGCAGAATACAATGTGTAACAGTGCATCGGCTTTCACTAGCGCACCAAAACCAGACTTTCTTCCCAGCATGACTGGAGCTCCGTCCTAACAAACTGCAGAAACCATATCCCACAAAATATTGTTGTCTTTGAAGAAGTCATCCACAAGTTTCTTCACATTGGCTGCCTTAGTTGTTGTTGTAAGAGGCTTACAAAATAAAAATAAAATTCCTTTATCACGTCGTCTTTCACATAGCCCACGAATACAGCAAGCTGGCTTAGATTGGAAACGTCTGTGGTCTCGTCGAGTTGAAGGCTGAATTTTTCCGGGCTTGAAATCAGATCTGCAACTACTTGAGCCAAGATGTCTTTGCTCATGTCCTCTATTTTGTCGCTAATGGAGGAATTTGGAATAACTTAACTTCAGCCTCTTTTCCCAGCATGATATTCACCATCTTCAACACAGCTGGTTTTATAACGTTCCGTTATACATGTGAATCCATATTGTACATATTCGTCCGACCACTTTCTTTTTTTGCTCGACATAGTAAGTATGAAGGGATTAAAATATTAAGAAAGAAATCACAAGACGTACCATCACGACAGTGACAAGTCGACTACTGAGCGCACCAAATTCCCTGCAGCACAGATAGGCCAAGCGATGTAGCGTGATCACCTGCAGCCAATGATGGCCAAGCGGAGCATGTCATCACGAATCATATGAATCGGATGTGTGTCTTGACCTCCACCGAACCCCTGAGACTGACTCACCGAACCCCTGGGGTTCGATCGAACCCAGGTTAAGAACCACTGTTTTAGAGCTACCCTCCAGTAGGTTTACTCTCCAACCCTGTTCTTTTAGAGCTACCCTCCAGTAGGTTTACTCTCCAACCCTGTTCTTTTAGAGCTACCCTCAAGTAGGTTTTCTCACCAATCCTATTCCTGGGAGTGCTACCCTCCTGTAGGTTTTCACTCCAACCCCAGTTGTAACAAACCTGATTCAACTTATCAACCAGCTAATTATTAGAATCAGGTGCACTAGAATAGGGATGGAGCGAAAACCTACAGGACGGTAGCTCTCCAGGAACAGAGTTGGAGAGTAAACCTACAGGACTGTAGCTCTCCAGGAACAGAGTTGAAGAGTAAACCTAAAGGATGGTAGCTCTCCAGGAACAGAGTTGAAGAGTAAACCTAAAGGATGGTAGCTCTCCAGGAACATGATTGAAGAGTAAACCTAAAGGATGGTAGCTCTCCAGGAACAGGATTGGAGAGTAAACCTAAAGGACGGTAGCTCTCCGGGAACAGGATTGGAGAGTAAACCTAAAGGATGGTAGCTCTCCAGGAACAGGATTGGAGAGTAAACCTAAAGGATGGTAGCTCTCCAGGAACATAATTGGAGAGTAAACCTAAAGGATGGTAGCTCTCCAGGAACAGGGTTGAATAGTAAACCTAAAGGATGGTAGCTCTCCAGGAACAGGGTTGAATAGTAAACCTAAAGGATGGTAGCTCTCCAGGAACAGGGTTGAATAGTAAACCTAAAGGATGGTAGCTCTCCAGGAACAGGATTGAAGAGTAAACCTAAAGGATGGTAGCTCTCCAGGAACAGGATTGGAGAGTAAACCTAAAGGATGGTAGCTCTCCAGGAACAGGATTGGAGAGTAAACCTAAAGGATGGTAGCTCTCCAGAAACAGGGTTGAAGAGTAAACCTAAAGGATGGTAGCTCTCCATGAACAGGATTGGAGAGTAAACCTAAAAGATGGTAGCTCTCCAGGAACAGGATTGAAGAGTAAACCTAAAGGATGGTAGCTCTCCATGAACAGGATTGGAGAGTAAACCTAAAGGATGGTAGCTCTCCAGGAACAGGATTGGAGAGTAAACCTAAAGGATGGTAGCTCTCCAGGAACAGGATTGGAGAGTAAACCTAAAGGATGGTAGCTCTCCAGGAACAGGATTGAAGAGTAAACCTAAAGGATGGTAGCTCTCCAGGAACAGGATTGGAGAGTAAACCTAAAGGATGGTAGCTCTCCAGGAACAGGATTGGAGAGTAAACCTAAAGGATGGTAGCTCTCCAGGAACAGGATTGGAGAGTAAAGCTAAAGGATGGTAGCTCTCCAGGAACAGGATTGAAGAGTAAACCTAAAGGATGGTAGCTCTCCAGGAACAGGGTTGAAGAGTAAACCTAAAGGATGGTAGCTCTCCAGGAACAGGATTGGAGAGCCCTGCTGCACAATATGTATTGTGCAGAACCAGACAACAACCATGACTGTGCTGATGAGATGTTGGATGTTAGTTCTTCCATTACTTGCCAGGCAGTCAATGTCTCAAGCCAATGTTTAAAATAGACATGAAAGTGATGAAGCCAGAAGCGGCAGCTATTCCTAGTGGCGACAGCACCATTCAGACTCTCAACAGCTACAATAATCATCAGTACACTCTCCTTCTCAAATGCCAGACATTGGCTTTATAGTCATTGCTATCTGGGATCCTTGGGACATCCCTACCCACGGTCCCTACCCTCCCTATCCCCCCAAAAAACCTTTGGCACATCTGTATTTATTACCAGTTCTGTAGTTGGCTGTGTTGTGTGTTTAGTGAGAGGGGCCTTTGTAGTGTGATGTGGGGGATACGTGGAGCTGTATTGACAGACAGCTGCATTATGGTGTTGTTACACTAAATCATTCTGTTCCTACACTGACACTCTCCATCTGTTGGCTGCTTGGCTTTATTTCAGCTCCACACAAACAGGTTCATCAGCAGATGTGGCTACCAAGCTCATTTTTACATGTGGTCCCTCATCTGGGTTTTGAGAGTAAAGCACCCTGTGTGTGTGTGCATGCCTGTGTGTGTGTGCATGCCTGTGTGTGTGCATGCCTGTGTGTGTGCATGCCTGTGTGTGTGCATGTATGTGTGTGTGCATGTCTGTGTGTGTGTGAGAGTGTGTTTGTATCTGCACTGCTGACATTGCCTTGCCATAACTCCACTCTGATCCCAGCCCTGGATGGATGAATCACTCTACTCCACAGCCCTGTTTCCTGAACCAGCCTGTCAGGCCATTGGCATCAGGGTGACTGCAGTGACGGACTAAGTGGTTTTTATGAGCCACAAAATCCCATCTGAGCTAATTGCCTAATTGACCACATAATGGTTTGGACCACTTCTATGGTTTTCAACTGCCTGTTCAGGGGCAGAACGACAGATTTGTACCTTGACAGCTCGGGGTTTGAACTCGCAACCTTCCGGTTACTAGTCCAACGCTCTAACCACTAGGCTACGCTGGAATAGCCTTAATTTCTCAGAACAAGAATAGACGGGTGAGTTTCAGAAGAAGGTTCTTTGTTTCAATCATTCAAGAGATTTTCTTCCTTTTGACTATTTTCTACATTGTAGAATAACAGTGATGACATCAAAACTATGAAATAACACGTGGTAATCATGTGGTAACTAAAAAGGTGTTAAAGAAATGAAAATATGAGATACTTCAAAGTATCCACCCTTCGCCTTGATGACAGATTTGCATACTCTTGGCATTCTCTCCACCAGCTTCATGAGGTAGTCACCTGGAATGCATTTCAATTAACAGGTGTGCCTTGTTAAAAGTTAATATGTGGCATTTCCTTCCGTAATGCGTTTGAGCCAATCAGTTGGGTTGTGACAAGGTAGGGGTGCTATACAGAAGATAGCCCTATTTGGTAAAAGACCAAGTCCATATTATGGCAAGAACAGCTCAAATAAGCAAAGAGAAACGACAGTCCATCATTACTTTAAGATATGAAGGTCCTGTCAATCAGGAAAATGTTAAGTGCAGTCACAAAAACCATCAAGCGCTATGATGAAACTAGCTCTCGCGAGGACCTCAACAGGAAAGGAAGACCCAGAGTTGCCTTTACTGAAGAGGATAAGTTCATTAGCGTTACCAGCCTCAGAAATTGCAGCACAAATAAATGCTTCACAGAGTTCAAGTAACAGACACATCTCAACATCAACTGTTCAGAGGAGACTGCGTGAATCAGGCTTTCATTGTTGAATTGCTGCAAAGAAGCCACTAGTGGACACCAATAAGAAGAGACTTTCTTGGGCCAAGAAACACGAGCGATGGACATTAGACCGGTGGAAATCTGTCCTTTGGTCCAAATCTGAGATTTTTGGTTCCAACCGCCATGTCTTTGTGAGACGCAGAGTAGGTGAATGGATAATCTCTGCATGTGTGGTTCCCACAGTGAAGCATGGAGGTGTGATGGTGTGGGGATGCTTTGCTGGTCACACTGATTTATTTAGAATCCGATGCACCCTTAACCTGCATGGCTACCACAGCATTCGGCAGCAATATGCCATACCATCTTGTTTGCGCTTAGTGGCGCCTATCGCCTATCATTTGTTAACGGGACAATGACCCAACACACCTCCAGGCTGTATAAGGGCTATTTGACAAAGAAGGAGAGTGATGAGTGCTGCATCGGATGACCTGGTCTCCATAATCCTCTGACCTCAACCCAATTGAGATGGGTTGGAACGCAGAGTGTAGGAAAAGCAGCCAACAAGGGCTCAGCATATTTGGGAACTCCTTCAAGACTGTAGGAAAAGCATTCCAGGTGAAACTGGTTGAGAAAATGCCAAGAGAGTGCAAAGATGTCAAGGGTGGCTACTTTGAAGAATCTCATAAAATACTTTTTTTAGTTACATGATTCCTTGTGATATTTCATAGTTCTGATGTCTTCACTATTATTCTACAATGTAGAAAAGAAAAGAAAAACCCTTGAATCAGTAGGTGTGTCATGTTTAATGATAAGAGAGAGATTTTATTTCTGTACCCAAGAGTACGTTATAAACGTAATAAATGACGGGGAAGAATCCCCCCACACACACACTCTCGCACGCACACCACAGGGCTGTAACCCAAAGAATGTGTGAGGTGTAAATCTCTAATAAACACGGGACAAGACCCGTAATAACACTACACGGGACCAGTAATAACAAGTGCACACTAACACAGTAATCGATACAGCAGAGCCCAGCTACTCACAAGACCAACGTACATGGAACAATAATCAACAAGGACAATGGGGAACAGAGGACACATAGTATATACACATACTAATCAGGGGGAATGGGAACCAGGTGTGCGTAATGAGACATGACAGTCCGGGGTTGGTAGTAATGATCCAGTTCAGTGACGCCTCGAAGCCGGTGACATAGATCTCCGGTGCTGGTGAATGGAATGAGCAGCAGTACCGGGGACAAACTAACCTCATTCAAATCATCGAGAGCTTGATGATTAATATGCAAGTTGAATCAGGTGTGCTTGTCCAGGGTTATAATACAAATGTGTACTGTGGTGGGTACTCAGGGTTGGGAAACACTGGGATAGATTGAGGAATCACCAATCGCCAAACTCCCGAGGGAAGTTTTGAGGTCCAGTGGCAGGCAGACAATTGACTGTGCATGTTCGTCTGCCTGGCTGGCTGTAGAAGTGACAGAGCAGAGTTTAGTCTCTGAATACTCCCAGATGAGTGCTACACTTTGAGAGCTAGCCTATCAGGCCCATTCTGTCTCTCTCAGTGCTTTAGCACAGCCAGCCAACGAGAGAAATGAAATAAAATGAAATGAAAGCGTGTCTGGATTAGAGCTTGTTAAGGGAGAGAAGAGCCTTTAATTGCCCTGGCTTTGTGCAGCTTCACAAAGAACCAACATCGCTAATCTGCAGCTCAGGGGTGAATGTTTGCAGCAAACCAAACAAAGACGTACACAAGACAGGCCTATCTAGTAGAATAAAAATAACATTTCCTGGAAGAAGATTTAGAAGGAATTGGCATAAAACTGCAGGATTTCAATTAGAGAAGCAGCTGATAGCAGAAAAACATTTCAAGTATTGCAGGAGGGTGTTAGCATGATATTAAAGCACCTGTTTTTTGAGGAGTGGAAATGTGTTTGACATTTCTAGAACAGGTTGCTTTAATGTCTTCGTTTTTTGGACGTAACATATTTGTCTTTCTCTGCAGTAGTGTCTTAGTGTATACAGTATACTGGTAATCTGGATCTGAGAAGATTTTACACTGCATTATTACTTTAGTGCCATAGCGATCGCAGATGTTTCAGATAGCCTATTTGTTCAAGCCTCTCCAGTTGTGATGTGGTGGTCTGGTCATCCAGAACAGAAATCTGTCTTGTCATGCACCGGTGGTATCTCTGCTCTGTCTGCACGCCTGGAAAGAAAAGCAATTGCTCAACTTTCCAACTTCAAACCAAGCTGAGCAAATCAGTCTTACACGTTTTAAGGAAAAAGGATAGGGTGGCAGAAACTCTAGAGAAAACCACTTGTTGAAGAGGAAGCATTTGACCAATGTGTCCACTTTATAACACAGAGACCTGGCTGCCACAAGTGCTCAATTTGATGCCTTCCCTGATTTACATCACATTACTGTGCCGGTCTTCTCAGTCAATAGGATTATATTTTGTGGCACATTCTTCCTGATAGAGATGTTTCAGTATAGTTTACATCTATCCAATCTTGAAATATACTTATTCTTCTCGATATCTCCGGATTCCTACCGCAAGCTCTGAACCTATTATTAAAAAAACAAACATTTTTATTAGATTTTTTTACATATTTTTTTCCACCTGGAATTATAGCAGCTAACAACCCCTGAATGCACAGCCGCTAATCTGCGGGCTGCTAGCTATTTTAAGCACATTGGACTGCTGGTTTAAGAGGCCCTTCGGACATATTTATTCGGCCACTATACATATTTTGCCAATTGGCCTGGTTTACCACACAGAGCCCTGCTGATCCGTCCACTGATGTAACTGCACGAGGTGGGCACAACAGACTTCCCTCCGTCGCGTCATCCCTCTAAGGCCTTTCTGTTAGCCTGCTAGCCCTGTGCCGCTAGCTGCCTGAAGCCACACACTGGACTTGTATGATCACCCAGCTACGCATGTCTTTCCCTAACGTCACCATGCCTTTCCCTAACGTCACCATGTCTTTCCCTAACGTCACCATGCCTTTCCCTAACGTCACCATGCCTTTCCCTAACGTCACCATGTCTTTCCCTAACGTCACCATGCCTTTCCCTAACGTCACCATGTCTTTCCCTAACGTCACCGTGCCTTTCCCTAACGTCACCATGCCTTTCGCTAACGTCACCATGCCTTTCCCTAACGTCACCGTGCCTTTCCCTAACGTCACCGTGCCTTTCCCTAACGTCACCGTGCCTTTCCCTAACGTCACCGTGCCTTTCCCTAACGTCACCGTGCCTTTCCCTAACGTCACCGTGCCTTTCCCTAACGTCACCGTGCCTTTCCCTAACGTCACCGTGCCTTTCCCTAACGTCACCGTGCCTTTCCCTAACGTCACCATGCCTTTCCCTAACGTCACCATGCCTTTCCCTAACGTCACCATGCCTTTCCCTAACGTCACCATGCCTTTCCCTAACGTCACCATGTCTTTCCCTAACGTCACCATGCCGTGTCGATTGCTGTTCTGGTTTGTAACTATTGTTTTATTTCACTGTAGAGCCTCTAGCACTGCTCAACACGCCTCGGCTAACAATTTAGTTCCACCCCCCACACACGCAGTGACATCACCTGGTTTAAATGCTATTTCTAGAATATCTCTTTCATTATCACTATGCACAGGTTTAACCCCACTGTATTCACATCCTACCATACCTTTGTCTGTACATTATGCCTTAAATATATTCTACCGTGCCCAGAAATCTGCTCCTTTTACTCTCTGTTCTGAACGTACTAGGCGTCCAGTTCTGTTAGCCTTTAGCTGTACCCTTATTCTACTCCTCCTCTGTTCCTCTGGCGATATAGAGGTTAATCCAGGCCCTGCAGTGTCTACCTGGAGAACTTGTGAGGCGTCTGTTTCTCAAACTAGACACCCTAATGTACTTGTCCTCTTGCTCACTTGTGCACTCCTCTTTCTATTCTGGTTAGATCCAGTTTTTGCTGTACTGTGAAGGGAGTAGTACACAGCGTTGTACGAGATCTTCAGTTATTGGCAATTTCTCACATGGAATAGCCTTCAGTTCTCAGAACAAGAATAGATTGACAAGTTTTTGAGCCTGTAATCGAACCCACAAATGCTGATGCTCAAGAGACTCAACTAGCCTAAAGAAGGCCAGTTGTATTGCTTCTTTAATCAGACAACAGTTTTCAGCCGTGCTAACATAATTGCAAAAGGGTTTTCTTATGATCAATTAGCCTTTTAAAATTATAAACTCAGATGAACTAACACAACGTGCCATTGGAACACAGGAGTGACAGTTGTTGATAATGGGCCTCTGTACAAGCAGAGGACCATAGTCCCTATGGCAAAGAACACAAAGGGAACCTGCCTAAATGACTACAGACCCGTAGTACTCACGTCCATAGCCATGAAGTGCTTTGAAAGGCTGGTAATGGCTCACATCAACACCATTATCCAAGAAACCCTAGACCCACTCCAATTTGCATACCACCCAAGCAGACACACAGATGATGCAACCCCTATTGCACTCCACACTTGCCTTTCCCTCCTGGACAAAAGGAACACCTATGTGAGAATGCTATTCATTGACTACAGCTTAGCGTTCAACACCATAGTACCCTCTAAGCTAAGGATCCTGGGACTAAACACCTCCCTTGGAGGAGCCCCGCAGGGGTGCATGCTCAGTCCCCTCCTGTACTTCCTGTCCACCCACGACTGCATGGCCAGGCACGACTCCAACACCATCATTACGTTTGCAGATGACACAACAGTGGTAGGCCTGATCACTGACAATGATGAGACAGCCTATAGGGAGGAGGTCCGAGACCTGGCTGGGTGGTGCCAGAATAACAACCCCTCCCTCAACGTTACCAAGACTAAGGAGATGATTGTGGGCAACAGGAAAAGGAGGACTGAGCACGCCCCCATTCTCATCGACAGGGCTGTAGTGGAGCAGGTTGAGAGCTTCAAGTTCCTTGTTGTCCACATCACCAACAAACTATCATGGTCCAAACACACCAGGACAGTTGTGAAGAGGGCACGACAAAGCCTATTACCCCTCAGGAAACTAAAAAGATTTGGCATGGGTCCTCAGATCTTCAAAAGGTTCTACAGCTGCAACATCGAGAGCATCCTGACTGGTTACATCACATCAATTGCTCAGGCCTACGACCGCAACGCACTACAGAGGGTAGTGCGTACTGCCCAGTACATCACTGAGCCCTAAAAATTCTCCAAGACCCCAGCTACCCCAGTCATAGACTGTTCTCTCCACTATCGCATGGCAAGCGGTACCGGAGTGCCAAGTCTAGGACAAAAAGGCTTCTCAACAGTTTTTACCCCCAAGCCAACAGGTAATCAAATGGCTACCCGGACAATTTACATTGTGTGCCCCCACCCAACCCCTTCTTTACGCTGCTGCTACTCTCTGTTTATCATATATGCATAGACACTATAACTATACATTCATGTACATAGCTCAGTTGGTAGAGCATGGCGCTTGTAACGCCAGGGTAGTGGGTTCGATCCCCGGGACCACCCATACGTAGAATGACTGTAAGTCGCTTTGGATAAAAGCGTCTGCTAAATGGCATATATTATATATTATTATTATACATACTACCTCAATTGGCCCGACAAACCAGTGCCCCCGCACATTGGCTAAGCAGGCTATCTGCATTGTGTCCCACCACCCACCAACCTCTCTTTTACTCTACTGCTACTCTCTGTTTATCATATATCCATAGTCACTTTAACCATACTGTATCTACATGTACATACTACCTCAATCAGCCCGACTAACTGGTGCCTGTATGTAGCCTGGCTACTGTAATAGCCTCGCTACTGTATATAGCCTCACTACTGTTATTTTTCACTGTCTTTTTACTGTTGTTTTTATTTCTTTACTTACCTATTGTCCACCTAATACCTTTTTTTGCACTGTTGGTTAGAGCCTGTAAGTAAACATTTCACTGTAAGGTCTGTTGTATTCAGCATTTCACTGTAAGGTCTGTTGTATTCGGAGCACGTGGCAAATAAACTTTGATTTGATTTGTATGCCTATGTAGATATTCCTTTAAAATCTGCCATTTCCAGCTACAATAGTCATTTACAACATTAACAATGTCTACACTGTATTTCGGATCAATTTTATGTTTTCTTTTAATGGACAAAAAATGTGCTTTTCTTTCAAAAACAAGGAAATTTCTAAGTGACCACAAACTTTTGAACGATAGTATATACACTGCTCAAAAAAATAAAGGGAACACTTAAACAACACAATGTAACTCCAAGTCAATCACACTTCTGTGAAATCAAACTGTCCACTTAGGAAGCAACACTGATTGACAATACATTTCACATGCTGTTGTGCAAATGGAATAGACAACAGGTGGAAATTATAGGCAATTAGCAAGACACCCCCAATAAAGGATTGGTTCTGCAGGTGGTGACCACAGGCCACTTCTCAGTTCCTATGCTTCCTGGCTGATTTGGTCACTTTTGAATGCTGGCGGTGCTTTCACTCTAGTGGTAGCATGAGACGGAGTCTACAACCCACACAAGTAGCTCAGGTAGTGCAGCTCATCCAGGATGGCACATCAATGCGAGCTGTGGCAAGAAGGTTTGCTGTGTCTGTCAGCGTAGTGTCCAGAGCATGGAGGCGCTACCAGGAGACAGGCCAGTACATCAGGAGATGTGGAGGAGGCCGTAGGAGGGCAACAACCCAGCAGCAGGACCGCTACCTCCGCCTTTGTGCAAGGAGAAATTAGTGCCAAAGTGATTGTAAAAAACTGTAATTTCCCATCCAACTCTCCTGAACTGACCATTCTAGCTAATTAATGATTCACCTGATGGCCTAACACCCCCCCCACCCTCCAAACCATCTACACCCCATCCTCATGAGCCCTGCAAAATGACATCCAGCAGGCCACAAATGTGCATGTGTCTACTCAAACGGTCAGAAACAGACTCCATGAGGGCCCGACGTCCACAGGTGGGGGTTGTGCTTACAGCCCAACACCGTGCAGGACGTTTGGCATTTGCCAGAGAACACCAAGATTGGCAAATTCGCCACTGGCGTCCTGTGCTCTTCACAGATGAAAGCAGGTTCACACTGAGCACATGTGACAGACGTGACAGAGTCTGGAGACGCTGTGGAGAACGTTCTGCTGCCTGCAACATCCTCCAGCATGACCGGTTTGGTGGTGGGTCAGTCATGGTGTGGGGTGGCATTTCTTTGGGGGGCCGCACAGCCCTCCATGTGCTCGCCAGAGGTAGCCTGACTGCCATTAGGTACCGAGATGAGATCCTCAGACCCCTTGTGAGACCATATGCTGGTGCGGTTGGCCCTGGGTTCCTCCTAATGCAAGACAATGCTAGACCTCATGTGGCTGGAGTGTGTCAGCAGTTCCTGCAAGAGGAAGGCATTGATGCTATGGACTGGCCCGCCCGTTCCCCAGACCTGAATCCAATTGAGCACATCTGGGACATCATGTCTCGCTCTATCCACCAATGCCACGTTGCACCACAGACTGTCCAGGAGTTGGCGGATGCTTTAGTCCAGGTCTGGGAGGAGATCCCTCAGGAGACCATCCGTCACCTCATCAGGAGCATGCCCAGGCGTTGTAGGGAGGTCATACAGGCACTACTGAGCCTCATTTTGACTTGTTTTAAGGACATTACATCAAAGTTGGATCAGCCTGTAGTGTGGTTTTCCACTTTAATTTTGAGTGTGACTCCAAATCCAGACCTCCATGGGTTGATAAATTTGAAAAAAGTATTTAATAAGAATATTTAATTCATTCAGATCTAGGATGTGTTATTTTAGTGTTCCCTTTTTTTGTTGAGCAGTGTATATATACTTGCATTGTGAAGAGAGGAACCATTCCAGGCTCCTGGTAGGCTGCTGTAGGATGACAAAATCCTGGTAGGCTGCTGTAGGATGACAGGCTTCTGGTAGGCTGCAGTAGGATGACAGGCTCCCGGTAGGCTGCTGTAGGATGACAGGCTCCTGGTAGACTGATGTAGGATGACAGGCTCCTGGAAGGCTGATGTAGGATGACAGGCTCCTGGAAGGCTGATGTTGGATGACAGGCTCCTGGAAGGCTGCTGTAGGATGACAGGCTCCTGGTAGACTGCTGTAGGATGACAAGCTCCTGGTAGGATGACAGGCTCCTGGTAGGCTGCTGTAGGATGACAGGCTCCTGGTAGGCTGCTGTAGAATGACAGGCTCCTGGTAGGCTGCTGTAGGATGACAGGCTCCTGGTAGACTGCTGTAGGATGACAGGCTCCTGGTAGGCTGCTGTAGGAGGACAGGCTCCTGGTAGGCTGCTGTAGAATGACAGGCTCCTAGTAGGTTGCTGTAGGATGACAGGCTCCTGGAAGCCTGCTGTAGGATGACAGGCTCCTGGTAAGCTGCTGTAGGGTGACAAGCTCCTGGTAGGATGACAGGCTCCTGGTAGGCTGATGTTGGATGACAGGATCCTGGAAGGCTGCTGTAGGATGACAGGCTCCTGGTAGACTGCTGTAGGGTGACAAGCTCCTGGTAGGATGACAGGCTCCTGGTAGGCTGCTGAAGGATGACAGGCTCCTGGTAGACTGCTGTAGGATGACAGGCTCCTGGTAGGCTAATGTAGGATGACAGGCTCCTGCTAGGCTGCTGTAGGATGACAGGCTCCTGGAAGGCTGCTGTAGGATGACAGGCTCCTGGAAGGCTGCTGTAGGATGACAGGCTCCTGGAAGGCTGCTGTAGGATGACAGGCTCCTGGAAGGCTGCTGTAGGATGACAGGCTCCTGGAAGGCTGCTGTAGGATGACAGGCTCCTGGAAGGCTGCTGTAGGATGACAGGCTCCTGGAGTGCTCTAGATTACATCTGAAGGTGCATAAGGTGGAGCGGGAGATCCATTTAATTTCCCACATTTGACAGGCCATCATATCCTTAAAGCAGCTAAATAATTAATATTTACTCATTGATGAGGAGGAGTAGAAACCATTGAAATAAGCACAGAGAATCACAGAGAATCTCTTTGGGCTTCACTGCCCTGTGTTTTCACAAGGGACTCTTATCAAAACCCACAGCATGTTACAGCACTACGCTTCACTGCCCTGTGTTTTCAGAAGGGACTCTTATCAAAACCTACAGCATGTTACAGCGCTACACTTCACTGCCCTGTGTTTTCACAAGGGACTCTTATCAAAACCTACAGCATGTTACAGTGCTACGCTTCACTGCCCTGTGTTTTCACAAGGGACTCTTATCAAAACCTACAGCATGTTACAGTGCTACGCTTCACTGCCCTGTGTTTTCACAAGGGACTCTTATCAAAACCTACAGCATGTTACAGCGCTACGCTTCACTGCCCTGTGTTTTCAGAAGGGACTCTTATCAAAACCTACAGCATGTTACAGCGCTACGCTTCACTGCCCTGTGTTTTCACAAGGGACTCTTATCAAAACCTACAGCATGTTACAGCGCTACGCTTCACTGCCCTGTGTTTTCAGAAGGGACTCTTATCAAAACCTACAGCATGTTACAGCGCTACGCTTCACTGCCCTGTGTTTTCAGAAGGGACTCTTATCAAAACCTACAGCATGTTACAGCGCTACGCTTCACTGCCCTGTGTTTTCACAAGGGACTCTTATCAAAACCTACAGCATGTTACAGCGCTACGCTTCACTGCCCTGTGTTTTCAGAAGGGACTCTTATCAAAACCTACAGCATGTTACAGCGCTACGCTTCACTGCCCTGTGTTTTCACAAGGGACTCTTATCAAAACCTACAGCATGTTACAGCGCTACGCTTCACTGCCCTGTGTTTTCAGAAAGGACTCTTATCAAAACCTACAGCATGTTACAGCGCTACGCTTCACTGCCCTGTGTTTTCACAAGGGACTCTTATCAAAACCTACAGCATGTTACAGCGCTACGCTTCACTGCCCTGTGTTTTCACAAGGGACTCTTATCAAAACCTACAGCATGTTACAGCGCTACGCTTCACTGCTTTAAACAGTTTGGGAATATTATCTTTCCTGTGTGACACAAAATGTACCTGGTATTTATGTGCTCTGTGTGTGTTGTTCCAGGCTCCTATTCTGAGGATGGGACATCCGTCACACAGAGGGGACAGTCTGAGAGTGGTGGCCCCAGCCTGTACCCCACCAAATGGGACACAGACAGAGAGGTCCCCCTGGTGACAACCGCCCCGACCCTGAATGTCCCCAACCACCACCCTCTCTACAAGGGCTTCCTCTTACAGGAGTCCCTCCAAGGACAGGGGCATTTCTTTGAGGACAGTGGGGGTGTTGAGACCCACCCCGCTATTCCACCCTCAGGTCCCCACTTTGCCAGGGACCCCTCCTCCACTCACACGGTGCCACACAAGGACGCGCTAATTTTCTCTGATCTTGCCTCAACCACTACCACTGTGGCAACAGCCACGTCACTGTTGGCAACAAAGGGCAGCGTTGCTCCAGAGGGGCGTGTCTCTGTGAATCAGAGAGTAGCGTTGACCAATGGCAGGGGAGGGAGGACAGAGGAGGAAGCTGATGCCGTGGATACCCTGACCACCCCTGTCATGCACACCTCCGCTCCCTCTCCCCTCTCAAACACCCCCAACCTGGCTGCTCCTATGGGTGATAGGTACTCTGAGGTCCCCACTGCATCCACCATGACTCCCCCAGCCTTGACCACTTTGGTGGAGAAGGTTGCAGGGAAGTCAGAAGAACACAACATGAGCCACGCCAGTGATGGGATAGAGATTGGGACATCAGCAGTATCTGGTGCTGTGGATGAGGAGACCACTATAACCACAACCACCATCACCACCACCATGCACCACCCAGGTAATGTAACACAGACAGGCTACACACTTGTAATGATCACCTACTCTTACCCAGAGACATACAGATACAATATCCTGCAATACACCTAACACCAGTTTCCGTGATTCTGTCTTCATTGTGAAGGTATAATGAACAGCAAGCTCAGATTCTCATTATGCAGTCCTAGAGATAATCCTGGGCCTTGGTGGGTTGTAAAGTGCCTGTGTTTCACCATCTCCAACAGAGGAGCCCCGTGTCTGAGACACCAGTGTGCTCGCTCCCTCAATCCTCTTTGTTTGCAGCTCACATATCTAAACAACCAATGGGCTTAAATTAATTATAAAATCAGTATTCCTC
The DNA here is from genome assembly GCF_021184085.1 of Oncorhynchus gorbuscha. NCBI lineage: Eukaryota > Metazoa > Chordata > Actinopteri > Salmoniformes > Salmonidae > Oncorhynchus > Oncorhynchus gorbuscha. The sequence goes on from NC_060185.1 coordinate 26,513,027, forward strand.
CTCCTCTCACACTCAATCAAGTGCTCCTGAAATGGAATGGAAACCAGATTGCAAACATGAGATACGGAGACACATTTGTGTTATGGTGGGAGAGAAGAAGGAGAACGTTCAGCCTGGTCTCATAGACTAGACATAACATAGTAAATGTAAATACAGGACACTCAAATTATTATGTTAGGTTTGGTATGGTTACATAAGACAGAAGGTTGCTTAAGGCAAAAAAACAAAAAAAACAAGAGGGTGATTGGTTGGGACGGATGGGTTGACATTTGAACGTCTAGCAACCCAAAGGTTGTGTGTTCGAATCTCATCACTGACAACTTTAGCATTTTAACTAATTATCAACTTTGCAACTACTTACTACTTTTTATCTACTTTGTTAGCTAACCCTTCCCCTAACTTTAACCCTAACCCCTAACCCTAACCCTTGGCCTAGCAAACGTTAGCCACCTAGCTAACATTAGCGTTAGCCACCTAGCTAACATTAGCCACACACACATCACACCACATCACCACACACCACACACCACACACCACACACCACACACCACCACCACACACCACACACCACCACCACACACACCACACCACCACACACACACCAAACACTACACCACCACCACACCACACCACACTCACATATCATACACCACACACACACATTTATATTGATTTATTTTATTGAACCTTTATTTAATTAGACAAGTCAGTTAAGAACAAACTCTTATTCACAATGAAGACCTACCAAAAGGCAAATGGCCTCCTGCGGGGACGGGGGCTGGGATTAAAAATAAAAAAGTTAGTAGAAATATAGGACAAAACATACATTACGACAAGAGAGACAACACTACACAAAGAGAGACCTAAGACAACAACATAGCAAGGGATCAACACATGACAACACAGCATGGTAGCAACACAACATGACAACAACATGGTAGCAACACAACATGGTAGCAGCACAAAACGTGGTACAAATGTTTTTGGACACAGACAACAGCACAAAGGGAAAGAAGGTAGAGACAACAATACATCACACGAAGCAGCCACAACTGTCAGTAAGAGTGTCCATGATTGAGTCTTTGAATGAAGAGATTGAGATAAAACTGTCTAGTTTGAGTGTTTGTGCAGCTCGTTCCAGTCGCTAGCTGCAGCGAACTGAAAAGACGAGCGACCCAGGGATGTGTGTGCTTTGGGGACCTTTAACAGAATGTGACTGGCAGAAAGGGTGTTGTACGCGGAGGATGAGGGCTGCATATGAAGCACACCATAGACCATCGACAAAACCTTTCCAACGCACTCTGCTCTGGGCAGTCTTCTCCAGATCGTTCGCCCATGCCGGGTTAGTTAGGTGGTGTAACTGGTCCTTAATGTTTTGCTCTCTGTATTTTTTTGTCCTTGCAGCTCCCTGCATCTTCAACTTGACATCACCAGAGGGCTACATAGAGACGCCCCAGCCGTCCAGCTCTCATTACTACTCCTCTGTGGACTGCACCTACACCGTCACAGTCTACACGGGCTATGGAGTAGAGATACAGGTCAGACCACCACTATTGTTGCCAGAAGATTATTCATTGTGTCCATCAAAAGCGGTGATTGTCTATAAAAAGATGGTAGATTAAACATGGAAACACACAAGACTGGCACATCCTGTCGAGAAATTACATTAGATATCCAAATGCAACATCCAAAACGGGCAATTGGCTCGTTGGCAATAGCACACTAGTTCTTCAAAATAATGATGGCTACTCAGTCACCAAGGGCTTTACTGTCATTCTGCAGCGACTGACCTTTGGAAGCTGACACAGTGATTTGAACAGGGAATCTGCCTCCACCTGAACCGCCTCATTCACATGACTAACTCTCCAGCTAAACTTCCTGCTCTCATAAAATATACAATAGCCATTAACCCTCTGACCGTCCAGATGTTTGGCCTAATATATTTTGGATGAAAATGGATATGTACCACAAGTCATTCTCAATGATGCATCCCAGCTGCTTCCTGTCTTCAGCGAAAGAGGAGAAAATGAGGAGGAGGGTGGAGAGAGGTGAACATTCCTCCTCTCCTCTGTTCCTCCTCTCATTGCCTGTCTGTGCTTTCTACCACCCGGGACAGCAGCACATGTATATATCCATCTTCTCTCTCATTGCCTTTAATTATTCTAAGTGATTTAGATTTAGAGCTTCCTCTCTTCATCAATTACTTATGGATTATGTTGGTCTACGGGACTCTTTTAATGCCATCCTGCTAAAACGTCTCCACATAAGCTCTTAACTTGATTAAAGAGACCTTACCCTTGGGGTTGATTGACTAAATAGTATGGGATTTAGACAATGGTTGGATCACGCCTTTACACCCTCTATACTCCTCTACACCTAGTCTACACCCCTCTACACCCCTGTACATCCCGCTACACCCTTCTACACCCATCTGCACCATACAGCCCCTCTACACCACACTATAGCTCACCACACCGAATCTACATCATCCTATACCCTTCTACATGCAATCGACACCCCTCTACACCCCTCTACACCCTTCTACAGCCCTCTACAGTCTTTTACAGCCCTCTACAATCCTGTACAGCCCTCTACACCTCTCTCCACCCAGTCTACACCCCTCTAAACCCATCTACATGCCTCTAAACCATTCTACACCACTCTACACCCACCTCCCTACAGCCTACTACACCTGCAGCCCTCTACACCCGTCTACATTCGTCTACACCCGTCTACACTCGTCTACACCCCCTCTATACCATTCTACACCCCTTTAAACCCAGTCTACACCCCTTACAGCCTTCTAAACCCCCTTACACCCGAGCCCTCTACAACCCTCTACACCCCTCGACACCACTCTATATCCATCTACACCCCTTTACACCCCTCTACGGCTTTCTACACCTCCCTAAACCCCTTACACCCCCAGCGCTCTACACCTCTCTACAGCCATCTACACCTAGTATACACACCTCTACACACCTCTACACCTATCTACACCCTCTACACACCTCTACAGCCCTCTACAACCCTCTACACCCCTTACACACCTCTACACACCTCTACACCCATCTACACCTCTACACACCTCTACAGCCCTCTACAACCCTCTACACCCCTTACACACCTCTACACACCTCTACACCCATCTACACCCTCTACACACCTCTACACATCTCTACAACCTTCTACACACCTCTACACCCCTTACACCCCCAGCGCTCTACACCTCTCTACAGCCGTCTACACCTAGTATACACACCTCTACACACCTCTACACCCCTCTACAACCCTCTACACCCCTTACACACCTCTACACACCTCTACACCCATCTACACCCTCTACACACCTCTACAGCCCTCTACAACCCTCTACACCCCTTACACACCTCTACACACCTCTACACCCATCTACACCCTCTACACACCTCTACACACCTCTACAACCCTCTACACACCTCTACACCCCTTACACCCCCAGCGCTCTACACCTCTCTACAGCCGTCTACACCTAGTATACACACCTCTACACACCTCTACACCCCTCTACACCCCTCTACACCCTCTACACCCTCTACAGCCCTCTACACACCTATACACCCCTCTACACACCTCTACACACCTCTACACCCCTCTACACACCTTTACACCCCTCTACACACCTCTACACCCCTCTACACACCTCTACACCCCTCTACACCCCTCTACACCCCTCTACACCCTCTACAGCCCGCTACACACCTACACACCCCTCTACACACCTCTACACACCTCTACACCCCTCTACACACCTCTATACACCTTTACACCCCTCTACACACCTCTACAGCCCTCTACACACCTCTACACCCCTCTACACACCTCTACACACCTCTACACCCCTCTACACACCTCTACCCCCTCTAAACCCCTCTACATCCAGTCTACACACCTCTACAGCGTCTAAGCCCCCGCTTTACCACAAACCCACACACCCCACACCCCCATACAGCCTATTACACCCCCAGCCCTCTACACCCCTTTACACCGCTTCACAGCTTTCTAAACCCCCTACACCCCTGTACACCTCTCGACACCCCTGTACACCTCTCTACTCCCCCTACACCCCTGTACACCTCTCTACTCCCCCTACACCCCTGTATACCTCTCTACTCCCCCTGCACCCCTGTACACCTCTCTACTCCCCCTGCACCCCTGTACACCTCTCTACTCCCCCTACACCCCTGTACACCTCTCTACTCCCCCTACACCCCTGTACACCTCTCTACTCCCCCTACACCCCTGTACACCTCTCTACTCCCCCTTACACCCCTGTACACCTCTCTACTCCCCCTACACCCCTGTACACCTCTCTACTCCCCCTACACCCCTGTACACCTCTCTACTCCCCCTACACCCCTGTACACCTCTCTACTCCCCCTGCACCCCTGTACACCTCTCTACTCCCCCTACACCCCTGTACACCTCTCTACTCCCCTACACCCCTGTACACCTCTCTACTCCCCCTACACCCCTGTACACCTCTCTACTCCCCCTACACCCCTGTACACCTCTCTACTCCCCCTGCACCCCTGTACCTCTCTCTACTCCCCCTACACCCCTGTACACCTCTCTACTCCCCCTTACACCCCTGTACACCTCTCTACTCCCCCTACACCCCTGTACACCTCTCTACTCCCCCTACACCCCTGTACACCTCTCTACTCCCCCTACACCCCTGTACACCTCTCTACTCCCCCTACACCCCTGTACACCTCTCTACTCCCCCTACACCCCTGTACACCTCTCTACTCCCCCTACACCCCTGTACACCTCTCTACTCCCCCTACACCCCTGTACTCCTCTCTACTCCCCCTACACCCCTGTACACCTCTCTACTCCCCCTACACCCCTGTACATCTCTCTACTCCCTCTACACCCCTGTACACCTCTCTACTCCCCCTACACCCCTGTACACCTCTCTACTCCCCCTACACCCCTGTACACCTATCTACACAACTCTACACCTCTCTACTCCCCCTACACCTCTCTACTCCCCCTACACCTCTCTACACCATCCTACACCTCTTTACTCCCCCTACACCCCTGTACACCTCTCTACACCACTCTACAGCCCTCTAAACCACCATACACCTCTATACACCACCCTACACCTCTCTACTCCCCCCTACAGCCTTGTACACTCTCTACACCACTCTACAGCCCTCTAAACCACCCTACATCTCTCTACTCCCCCCTACAGCCTTGTACACATCTTTACACCACTCTACAGCCCTCTAAACCTCGCTACACCTCTCTACCCCCTCTACACCCCTGTACACCTCTCTACACCACTCTACAGCCCTCTAAACCACGCTACACCTCTCTACCCCCCCCTACACCCCTGTACACCTCTCTACACAACTCTACAGCCCTCTAAACCCCGCTACACCTCTCTAACCCCCTACACCCCTGTACAACTCTCTACACCACTCTACAGCCCTCTAAACCACCCTACACATCTCTACACTCCCCTACAGCCCTATACACCTCTCTACAGCCCTCTCAACCACCATACACCTCTCAACACCCCTGTACACCTCTCTACACCACTATACAGCCCTCTAAACCACCCTACACCTCTCTACACCCCCTACACCCATGTACACCTCTCTACACCACTCTACAGCCCTCTAAACCACCATACACCTCTCAACACCCCTGTACACCTCTCTACACCACTATACAGCCCTGTAAACCACCCTACACCTCTCTACCCCCCTACACCCCTGTACACCTCTCTACACCACTCTACAGCCCTCTAAACCACCCTACACCTCTCAACACCCCTGTACACCTCTCTACACCACCCTACCCAACCCAGTCTACATCCTTCTACACCCATCTGCACTCGTCTACACCCCTCTAAACCATTCTACACCCCTCTAAACCCAGTCTACACCCATCTAAACCCCTCTAAACCCTCTACACCCCTCTACACCTCCAGCCCTCTACACCCAGTCAACACCCATCTAAACCCCTCTAAACCCTCTACACCCCTCTACACCTCCAGCCCTCTACACCCCTCTACACCTCCCTACACCTCCAGCCTTCTACACCTGTCTACACACCCTTACAACCCCCTACATTCTACCTAACCCCCCAACCCTCTACAACCCTGTACATCTCTTTACACCCATCTACACCAGACAACACCCCTCTGCACACACCCCTACACCCCACTACACCCACCCGCCCTCTAAACCCTTCTACACCCATCTACACCCCTCAACATCCCCCTACACCCCCATCTCTCTACACCCTTCTACACCCCTTTACAGTCCTCTATACCCAACTACACCCCTCTACATGACTCTTCACCCAGTCTACACTCCTCTACAGCATTCTACACCCATCTACTCCCCACTACACCCCTCTACATGCCTCTTCACCCAGTCTACACTCCTCTACAGCATTCTGCACCCATCTACACCCCACTACACCCCTCTACATGCCTCTTCACCCAGTCTACACTCCTCTACAGCATTCTACACCCATCTACTCCCATCTACACCCCACTACACCCCTCTACATGCCTCTTCACCCAGTCTACACTCCTCTACAGCATTCTACACCCATCTAGTCCCCACTACACCCCACTACACCCCTCTACATGCCTCTTCACCCAGTCTACACTCCTCTACAGCATTCTACACCCATCTACACCCCACTACACCCCTCTACATGCCTCTTCACCCAGTCTACACTCCTCTACAGCATTCTAAACCCATCTACTCCCCACTACACCCCACTTGGCGGCGGAGAGGAATGTATGTTTTAGAGTACATTCTCTTCCAATTTTACAGCTAATTTCCTGCAGTTCTACACATTTTGCCATGACTTATGCCATGTTAATGAGAGGGACTATCTGGGTGAGAGGGACTAACAAAATCAATAGGGGCCCCCTTGAGGTCAGGGCCCCTGGACACTTGCTATTTTTTTCTGCCATAGGGTGGAGAGAATTTTTTTCTAGTTTTCCATTTTACCCCCCTACATCAAGTCTACACCCCGCTACACACCACTAAATCCAGTATAAACTTCTTTACACCACACAACCCTCTACACCCAGTCTACACTTCTATACACCCCTATACACCCCCTACCCACCCATCTACACCCCTCTAAACCAGTCTAAAGCCCTCTACAACCCCCTACACCCCTATACACCCATCTACACTCCTCTACACCCAGTCTACTCCCCTCTACACACACCACATCCCCATACACCCTATAGCCCTCTACACCCCTTTACAACCCCCTACACCCCTCTTCACCCCACTACACCTCCTCTATACCCCTCTACACCCCCTGACCCTACACCCCACTACACCCAATCTATACCCCTCTATACCCCCTACATCCCTCTACACCTCTACACCCATTTACAAACCCTTACACCCCTCTTCACCCCTCTACACCTCAATACACCCCCTGACCCTACACCTCACTACACCCAGTCTAAACCCCCTACATCCCTCTACACCCTTCTACACCCCCCACACTCCACATCCCTCTACCTTATACACCCCTCTACATCATAAACCCCTCTACATGACTATAAACCGAGTCTATACCCCTCTACACACAGTTTACCCCCCTTTACACCATCTACAAACCTCTTCCACCGTCTACACCCTCTACATCCAGTCTACACCCCTCTACAGCCCTCCACACGCTCTACACTTTTGGGGGTACAAAGCGAGATTTGTTTGGGGGCCCCTCTCAAACCTTGTGGGCAAAGTCTTTTGGTGACCCCCAATCATGACAGTGGAGAGAAATGTATGTTTTAGAGTACATTCTCTTCCAATTTTACAGCTAATTTCCTGCAGTTCTACAAATTTTGCCATGACTTATGCCATGTTAATGAGAGGGACTATCTGGGTGAGAGGGACTAACAAAATCAATAGGGGCCCCCTTGAGGTCAGGGCCCCTGGACACTTGCCCTGCGTGACTGGTTGGTATTCGGCCATGATTACTACAAGTTTAGACAGCTGATGAGACTAATTTACCAATCACATTCTTTTTATCTGACATGGCATATTGAGTGACTGTCAGTGACTGACATAAGAAAATACAAATTGCTGATGCATAACCAAATGTCCAACTTGCACCTTATATATTCTACTTTTCAACCACTTATGTCGCTTATGCCTGGAGCTGGCACATCCCTCTATAACCCCATGCACCCCTCTATAGCCCCATACACCCCTCTATAGCCCCATGCACCCCTCTATAGCCCCATACACCCCTCTATAGCCCCATGCACCCCTCTATAGCCTCATACACCCCTCTATAGCCCCATGCACCCCTCTATAGCCCCATACACCACTCTATAGCCCCATGCACCCCTCTATAGCCCCATGCACCCCTCTATAGCCCCATGCACCCTTCTATAGCCCCATGCACCCCTCTATAGCCCCATGCACCCTTCTATAGCCCCATGCACCCCTCTATAGCCCCATGCACCCCTCTATAGCCCCATGCACCCCTCTATAGCCCCATGCACCCCTCTATAGCCCCATACACCCCTCTATACCCGTCTGCACTTCAGCTGGTATCAAGTCTACTCCCGCTCCTCCTCTCTGGCGCTCGTTGTCGCCAGTTTACTCATTATTACACACACCTGCCACCATCGTTACGCACTCCTGCGCCTCATGAGACTCACCTGGACTCCATCACCTTCCTGGTTTACCTCCCCCATATCTGTCAGTCCCCTTGGTTCTTTCCTCGGGCGTTATTGACTCTGTTTCTATTTCATGTCTGTACGTTTTTGTGTTTCTTGTTTTGTGTTATGTTCTGTACTATGTTCTGTTCATTTTGCGCTCCCTGTACTTGCTTCCCGACTTCCAGCGTACACATTACAGGTAGCTTAATGGTCAGATAGTCGATTTGTGTCATCCCCTTTCTTAAAGACTGGGTTGATTATTCCTCTTATCTGGAAATCTTTTGGATGAATCTACTTCAAAGGACTTCTCTAGGCCAGGGGGCTTTATAGAATGTGGGTCTGAACCACTCCAGTTTATCCTCCACTTTAGAGTAAGGATTTAAACGTTTGCCTTCATGTAGGCCTTAGAAGATTAAGACTGATGTGGAGTAACCACCCAACAGTGGTAGTTGTCATGTGAAGGTAGGATAGTCCGCAGTGATTAACTTTACGCTGTAGGCCCAAGTATGTGGGAGTTCATAGATTAGTGCACTGCAGACCCAACTAAAATATGCTAATTTCCTATCCAAGGACCGCATTTGATATGAGAGTCCAGACCAGTAGTTCTGTTCACTCCAGCAGTGTGTAGGTGGTGGGACAGGATCTTTAAGCAGCTCCCTGAAGCCATGGTGGGTCGTACTGCAGAGTATCGACTGATGGGTCAATATTCACAACTACTCTGGCTTAAGTGGACCTCGGCACAGTTCAATAAAGTACAGTTCTATCTGCAGTCTCTGTCTGGGTTGATGGCAGAGATTGATTAGGATGTATCTGTCACTGCTTTAATAAAGGGTAGCGCAATCTGTCAGTTCAATATATATATAATAATAATATATGCCATTTAGCAGACGCTTTTATCCAAAGCGACTTACAGTCATGTGTGCATACATTCTACGTATGGGTGGTCCCGGGGATCGAACCCACTACCCTGGCGTTACAAGCACCATGCTCTACCAACTGAGCTACAGAAGGACTTTTTGGAGGGCTGAGGAAGAGTGCTTCACTAAAGACTGTCTGTGATGATAGTTCATATCTAAATATATGGAAATATTGACTACTGGGCTCCAACAAAATTGCTAGAAAATATATATATGTTCAAACACAGTCGTTTGTCCATTTTCTTTCTGTGTGAGTCGAGGATATGTTTCTCTCATATGTAAATCATTCTCCACTGTGCACACGCTTCGTAGTGAAATGACATAGAGTTTGTGCGCCACAGACTGCAGAAGATTACATAAACCTGGGAGCAGAGGGTAATGGATTTATCAACCTCAGCCATGAGCCACCCACAGCTGGAACATGTAGGCTACATTATGCCTGTAAATCATTATTACCATAAACATGATGTTTGTCCTGAACCTTTGACTAATGTATTAGGTTACTGTGTGCCAGAGGGAGGAGGCATGCAACATTCAGTCACCTGGATGACGCCGACAGAGATGGTCACCTCGCTTCGCGTTCTTAGGAAACTATGCAGTATTTTTTTTAAAAATGAATGTATTATTTCTTACATTGTTACCCCAGGAAATCTTACGTCTTATTACATACAGTTGGGAAGAACTATTGGATATAAGAGCAAAGTCAACTTACCAAAATTATGGCCTGGTCAAAATGGAATTACATTTATTTTCTATTTTTCTTCCTGGGGGAGGACTGTGGGAGGGATCTCGAATGGTTGAGGGACAGCGATTTTGGAACTGTGGGGGGGGGGGGGTCTTGGAGGGTTGGGCTTCACGTTTTTTGGCCTGGTGGTAGATTGGTCAACGTGCCCTTGAGCAGGGCAATGACCCTGGATGCTTCTATGTGTCGCTTTGAATGTGAATCTGTTGGATGACTGATATTGTATGTTTAGAAAATTCGATAAATAAAATAATAAATACAGATTTTAAAACATTATGACCAGGAATACGACTTTCCCGAAGCGGATCCTCTGTTTGGACCATCACCCAGGACAATGGATCGGATCCCAGTAGGCAACCCAAAACAACGCCGCCGCAGAAGGGGCAGATGGAGCAGTCTTCTGATCAGGCTCCGTAGACGGACACATCGCTCACCGCTCCCGAGTATACTACTCGCCAAATTCCAGTCTCCTGACAACAAGGTAGACAAAATTCGAGCCTTATAGAGACCCCCCACCCACCCCCTCCCCAAGCAGACACCTCGACGGCCCTGAAAGAAATTCATTGGACTCTATGTAAACTGGAAACCACATATCCGGAGGATGCATTTATTGTAGCTGGGGATTTTAACAAGGCTAATCTGAAAACAAGGCTCCCTAAATTTTATCAGCATATCGAATGCACGACCCGGGCTGGCAAAATTCTGGATCATTGCTACTCTAACTTCCGTGACGCATACGAAGCCCTCCCTTCCCCTCCTTTCAGCAAATCTGACCACGACTCCATTTTGTTGCACTCAGCCTATAGACAGAAACTAAAACAGGAAACGCCCATGCTAAGGACTGTTCAACGCTGGTCCGACCAATCTGATTCCACGCTTCCAAAATTGCTTTGATCACGTGGACTGGGATATGTTCCGGATAGCCTCAAACAACAACAGTGATGTATATGCTGATTCTGTGAGTGAGTTTATTGGCAAGTGCATCGGTGATGTTGTACCCACGGTGACTATTAAATCCTTCCCCAACCAGAAACCGTGGATTGATGACAGCATTTTGGCAAAACTGAAAGCTCGAACCACTGCTTTTAATCATGGCAAGGCAACCGGAAACATGACCGAATACAAACTGTGTAGCTATTCCCTCCGCAAGGCAATCAAACAAGCTAAGCGTCAGTATAGAGACAAAGTAGAGTCACAATTCAATGGCTCAGATACGAAACATATGTGGCAGGGTCTACAGTCAATCACGGATTACAAAAAGAAAACCAGCCCCATCGCAGACACCGACGTCTTGCTCCCAGACAAACTAAACAACTTCTTTGCTCGCTTTGAAGATATTACAGTTCCACTGACACGGTCCGCTACCAAAACCTGCGGGCTCTCCTTTACCGCAGCCAACGTGAGTAAAACATTTAAACGTGTTAACCCTCGCAAGGCTGCCGGCCCAGACGGCGTCCCTAGCCAAGTCCTCAGATCATGCGCAGACCAGCTGGCCTGTGTGTTTACGGACATATTCAATCAATCCCTATCCCAGTCTGCTGTTCCCACACGCTTCAAGAGGGCCACTATTGTTTCTGTTCCCAAGAAAGCAAAGGTAACTGAGCTAAACGACTATTGCCACATAGCACTCACTTCCGTCATCATGAAGTGCATTGAGAGACTAGTCAAGGATCATATCACATCCACCCTACCTGACACCCTAGACCCACTCCAATTTGCTTACCGCCCGAATAGGTCCACAGACGACGCAATCACAATCACACTGCACACGCCCTAACGCATCTGGACTAGAGGAATACCTATATAAGAATGCTGTTCATCGATTACAGCTCGGCATTTAACACCTTAGTACACTCCAAACTCGTCATCAAGCTCGAGACCCTGGGTCTCTACCCAGCCCTGTGCATCTGGGTCCTGGACTTTCTGACGGGCCACCCCCAGGTGGTGAGGGTAGGAAACAACATCTCCACCCCGCTGACCATCAACACTGGGGCCCCACAAGGGTGTGTTCTCAGCCCTCTCCTGTACTCCCTGTTCACCCAACTCAGTCATCAAGTTTGCAGATGACACTACAGTGGTGGGCTTGATTACCAACAACGACGAGTGGTTAGAGCGTTGGACTATTAACCGGAAGGTTGCGAGTTCAACCTTCCGGTCAAACCCCCAAGCTTGCAAGGTACAAATCTGTCGTTCTGCCCCTGAACAGGCAGTTAACCCACTGTTCCCAGGCCGTCATTGAAAATAAGAATATGTTCTTAACTGACTTGCCTGGTTAAATAAAGGTAAAATTAAAAGTAAAAAATGTAAAAATTAAAAATCGTGGACTTCAGGAAACAGCAGAGGGTGCACCCCCCTATCCACATCAACGGGACAGTAGTGGAGAAGGTGGAAAGTGTTTTAAGTACCTCGGTGTACAGATCACGGACAAACTGAAATGGTCCACCCACACAGACAGTGTGGTGAAGAAGTCGTAACAGCGCCTCTTCAACCTCAGGAGGCTGAAGAAATTTGTCTTGTCACCAAAAACACTCACAAACTTTTACAGATGCACAATCGAGAGCATTCTGCCCACAAGCGTAAGGCTCTCCAGAGGGTAGTGAGGTCTGCACAATGCATCACCGGAGGCAAACTACCTGCCCTCCAGAACACCTACATCACCCGATGTCACCGGAAGTCCAAAAAGATCATCAAGGACAACAACCACCCGAGCCACTGCCTGTTCACCCCGTTATCATCCAGAAGGCGAGGTCAGTACAGGTGCATCAAAGCTGGGACCGAGAGACTGAAAAACATCTTCTAATTCAAGGCCATCAGAATGTTAAACAGCCATCACTAACATTGAGTGGCTGCTGCCAACACACTGACTCAAATCTTTAGCCACTTTAATAATATTTCACTCGTCACTTTAAACAATGCCACTTTATATAATGTTTACATACCCTACAATACTCATCTCATATGTATATGCTGTGCTCTATACCATCCACTGCACCCTCCTATGCCGTTCGGCCATCGTTCATCTATATATTTATTTGTACGTATTCTTATTCATTCCTTTACACTTGTGTATAAGGTAGTTGTTGTGAAATTGTCAGATTACTTGTTAGATATCACTGCACGGTCAGAACTAGAAGCACAAGCATTTGCTACACTCGCATTAACATCTGCTAACCATGTGTATGTGGCCAATAAAAATGGATTTGATTTGACCTGCAACATGTTAATAGCACAGTGGCTCCCTCTCTGACTGAACCCTGATAGAGTTCAAGCTGTAGCCCATAGGGCTTTAGCTGTGCTTAGCCAGTCTCACTGACTCCCAGTACACTAAAGCACACGGCTCAGACCTTTTACTGAATCAATACCCTGGCCCACTCCACTCTGATCTCCTGATAGATAGTCCACAACTCAATCATAACTAGGCAGCTGGAGGCAAGTGAAAACAAGGGCCTGTTGATGACCTGTCCTCGTCTGTGGGAGAGAGTGCTCTCGCACATTGGCTAACCGGGCTGTCTGCATTGTGTCCAACCCACCACCCGCCAACCGCCTCTTCTACGCTACTGCTACTCTCTGTTCATCATATATGCAATGTCACTTCAACCATATCTACATATACATTCTACCTCAATCAGCCTGACTAAGCGGTGTCTGTATGTAGCCTCGCTACTATTATAGCATCTCTATAAGTGTAACTTTGTTCGTCTGTTGTATGAAGAGAGTCAGACCGAAATGCAGCTTGTAGGTTACTCATGACTTTAATGAAGATAAATGCGGTACATGAAATAACTGAAGAAGAAAACAACAAACGGAATGTGAACTAATGACAGCCTATCTGGTGACTAACACAGAGACAGGTACAAACACCCACAAAATACAACGCAAACTCAGGCTGCCTAAATACGGTTCCCAATCAGAGACAACGATAAGCAGCTGACTCCAATTGAGAATCGCCTCAGGCAGCCAAGCCTAACTAGACACACCCCTAATCATACACAATCCCAATTACTACAAACCACAATACGAAAACACAACATATAAACCCATGTCACACCCTGGCTACCCAAACATATACCAAAAACACAAAATATAATGACCAGGGCGTGACAATAAGCCTGTCTTTTTACTGTTGTTTTATTTCTTTACCTACCTATTGTTCACCTAATACCTTTTTTGCACTATTGGTTAGAGCCTGTAAGTAAGCATTTCACTGTAAGGTTGTATTCGGCGCACGTGACAAATAAACTTTGATTTGATTTGAGTGTAACCAACTTCATATAGCAACCCAGAAGAAAGGCACATGGACACGCCCACTTCAGTTTGACTTGGTTTTTATCTGCAGTAAAATATATAAAACAGTGATTGACAGGACGATGACAGTCACACGTTCACTACCCTCAGAATATCTCTCTCTGACTGAAGAGCAGGCAGACCAACTTTCCAAATAGGGAGAAGCACTTAAAACCCACTAGTTGTTCTTTCAAGGAAAATAATACAAAAATGTCACGTCTGAAGACCTCTCGTATTGCCAACCTTATTACAATGGCATCAAATATTCTTACATGACAACACATAATGAAAGGAAACTTTATTTATATCACACCTTTTTATTGAAGTGAATGGTTTCACCCACTACTCTGCCCGTGAACTGTGGTGTTATTTGATATCTACATTGCATGCAGTGCGAGTGAGGTTGAAGGAAACTACATTTTCATTTTGTCACAAGAGCAGTATCTTCAGCAATGAGAGCTCACCAGTAATATGTACTATTCATTAACCTAGTAGCATGTGTGTATCAAACTTGTATCTATATCTCTGAAATAAGATGACTTTGCACTCCCAAATGGCTCTGATGTTTCAGCTCAGGCAGAAGAAGCTGTCAAACAGCTACCTCCGCATCCTATAAAATGTAATTTTATAGCATCTTTTCTCCGATCCTCTCTCCTCCTTCACAATCACCAGCTCTCTCTGTATCAGGCCTCTCCTCCTCTCTCTTCTCCTCTACCCTCCTCTCTCTGGACCAGGCCTCTCCTCTCCTCTCCTCTCCTCTCCTCTCCTCTCCTCTCCTCTCCTCTCCTCTCCTCTCCTCTCCTCTCCTCTCCTCTCCTCTCCTCTCCTCTCCTCTCCTCTCCTCTCCTCTCCTCTCTCTGGACCAGACCTCTCCTCCTCTCTCCCCTCCCCTCCTCTCTCTGGACCAAGCCTTTCCTCTCCTCTCTACTGTCTGGACCAGACTTCTCCTCCTCTCTCCTCTCCCCTCCTCTCTCTGGACCATACCTCTCCTCCTCTCTCCCCTCCCCTCCCCTCCTCTCTCTGGACCAGGCCTCTCCTCCTCTCTCCCCTCCCCTCCTCTCTCTGGACCAGACCTCTCCTATTCTCTCCTCTCCTCTCCTCTCTCTGGACCAGGCCTCTCCTCCTCTCTCCCCTCCCATCCTCTCTCTGGACCAGACCTCTCCTCCTCTCTCCCCTCCCCTCCTCTCTCTGGACCAGACCTTTCCTCTCCTCTCTTCTCTCTGGACCAGGCCTCTCCTCCTCTCTCCCCTCCCCTCCTCTCTCTGGACCAGACCTTTCCTCTCCTCTCTTCTCTCTGGACCAGGCCTCTCCTCCTCTCTCCCCTCCCCTCCTCTCTCTGGAACAGACCTCTCCTCCTCTCTCCTCTCCCCTCCTCTCTCTGGACCAGGCCTCTCCTCCTCTCTCCTCTCCCCTCCTCTCACTGGATCAGGCCCTTGTGTTTTTCTTTCCTCACAGTGAATGTTGTCCTGTTGTCAGTTGCACTGATGCCTGTTAGGAACCATGCAGGGGCCAAGGAGGAGCTGGGAGAAGCGCAATTAGCAGGTTCCACATGTGCTCTGTGAACACAACACTGGGGGAAAGAGAAGCAAGGAGATGCACTTAGTGGCAGTGAGAGAGCACAGCTCTCTCTAATCTCACTGTACTTGTTTGTCTTGTCAGCACTACTGAGCACCGTTACTGTGCACCACCTGGGTGACAGTGTAAATAACTTGCCATGACAACGTCGACTGTTGTTTTCTCACTGATCTTCCCTCACTGAGACGAGAGGGTTGAACACCACAATCTGGAGTCTGTTTCAGCCCAACGGCATCCCAGCACTGTCATGTTTGTCATTTATTATCATGTCTTGTCCCTGTGCTCCCCATTCTATTCGTTTCCCTCTGCTGGTCTTATTAGGTTCTTTCCCTCTTTCTATCCCTCTCTCTCCCCCTCCCTCTCTCACTCTCTCGCTCTCTCTTCTCTCTATCGTTCCGTTCCTGCTCCCAGCTGTTCCTATTCCCCTAATCATCATTTAGTCTTCCCACACCTGTTCCCGATCCTTTCCCCTGATTGGAGTCCCTATTTATTCCTTTGTGTTCCGTTCCTGTCCTGTCGGTTCCTTGTTTAGAATTCACCGTGCTGTGATTGTGTATCGCCCTGTCCTGTCGTGTTTTTGCTGTGATTGTGTATCGCCCTGTCCTGTCGTGTTTTTTGCCTTCATCAGATGCTGCGTGTGAGCAGGTGTCTCTGTCAACTACGGCCTGCGCCTACCCGTAGCGACCTGCAGTCTGTGGCCGCTTCTCCTGTTATTCCCCTCTACAGACTAGAGGATTTCTGTTATTCCCTGTTTGGACTTGAATAAACTCTGTTTCTGTTAAGTCGCTTTTGGGTCCTCTTTCACCTGCATGACAGAAGGAACCGACCAAGGAATGGACCCAGCGACTTCAGACGCTCGTTACACTGCCGTCGAGATCCAAGGAGCCATGCTCGGCAGACACGAGCAGGAATTGTCTGCTGCTCGCCATGCCGTGGAGAACCTGGCCGCTCAGGTTTCCGACCTCTCTGGACAGTTCCAGAGTCTACGTCTCGTGCCACCTGTTACTTCCTGGCCTGCCGAGCCTCCAGAACCTAGGGTTAATAACCCACCTTGCTACTCCGGGCAGCCCACTGAGTGCCGCTCCTTTCTCACGCAGTGTGAGATTGTGTTCTCTCTCCAACCCAACACATACTCTAGAGAGAGAGCTCGGGTTGCTTACGTCATTTCACTCCTTACTGGCCGGGCTCGAGAATGGGGCACAGCTATCTGGGAGGCAAGGGCTGATTGCTCTAACAAGTTCCAGAACTTTAAAGAGGAGATGATTCGGGTTTTTGACCGTTCAGTTTTTGGTGGGGAGGCTTCTAGGGCCCTGGCTTCCTTATGCCAAGGTGAACGGTCCATAACGGATTATTCTATTGAGTTTCGCACTCTTGCTGCCTCTAGTGAGTGGAACGAGCCGGCGCTGCTCGCTCGTTTTCTGGAGGGACTCCACGCAGTGGTTAAGGATGAGATTCTCTCCCGGGAGGTTCCTTCAGATGTGGACTCTTTGATTGCTCTCGCCATCCGCATAGAACGACGGGTAGATCTTCGTCACCGGGCTCGTGGAAGAGAGCTCGCATCAACGGTGTTTCCCTGCTCCGCATCGCAACCATCTCCCTCCTCTGGCTTTGAGACTGAGCCCATGCAGCTGGGAGGGATTCGCATCTCGACTAAGGAGAGGGAACGGAGGATCACCAACCGCCTGTGCCTCTATTGCGGAGTTGCTGGACATTTTGTTAATTCATGTCCAGTAAAAGCCAGAGCTCATCTGTAAGCGGAGGGCTACAGGTGAGCGCAACTACTCAAGTCTCTCCATCAAGATCCTGTACTACTTTGTCGGTCCATCTACGCTGGACCGGTTCGGGTGCTACATGTAGTGCCTTGATAGACTCTGGGGCTGAGGGTTGTTTCATGGACGAAGCATGGGTTCGGAAACATGACATTCCTTTCAGAGAGTTAGAGAAGCCTACGCCCATGTTCGCCTTAGATGGTAGTCATCTTCCCAGTATCAGATTTGAGACACTACCTTTAACCCTCACAGTATCTGGTAACCACAGTGAGACTATTTCTTTTTTGATTTTCCGTTCACCGTTTACACCTGTTGTTTTGGGTCATCCCTGGCTAGTATGTCATAATCCTTCTATTAATTGGTCTAGTAATTCTATCCTATCCTGGAACGTTTCTTGTCATGTGAAGTGTTTAATGTCTGCCATCCCTCCCGTTTCTTCTGTCCCTACTTCTCAGGAGGAACCTGGCGATTTGACAGGAGTGCCGGAGGAATATCATGATCTGCGCACGGTCTTCAGTCGGTCCCGAGCCAACTCCCTTCCTCCTCACCGGTCGTATGATTGTAGTATTGATCTCCTTCCGGGGACCACTCCTCCTCGAGGTAGACTATACTCTCTGTCGGCTCCCGAACGTAAGGTTCTCGAGGATTATTTGTCTGTGTCTCTTGACGCCGGTACCATAGTGCCTTCTTCCTCTCCGGCCGGGGCGGGGTTCTTTTTTGTTAAGAAGAAGGACGGTACTCTGCGCCCCTGCGTGGATTATCGAGGGCTGAATGACATAACGGTTAAGAATCGTTATCCGCTTCCCCTTATGTCATCAGCCTTCGAGATTCTGCAGGGAGCCAGGTGCTTTACTAAGTTGGACCTTCGTCGTAACGCTTACCATCTCGTGCGCATCAGAGAGGGGGACGAGTGGAAAACGGCGTTTAACACTCCGTTAGGGCATTTTGAGTACCGGGTTCTGCCGTTCGGTCTCGCCAATGCGCCAGCTGTTTTTCAGGCATTAGTTAATGATGTTCTGAGAGACATGCTGAACATCTTTGTTTTTGTCTATCTTGACGATATCCTGATTTTTTTCTCCGTCACTCGAGATTCATGTTCAGCACGTTCGACGTGTTCTACAGCGCCTTTTAGAGAATTGTCTCTACGTAAAGGCTGAGAAGTGCTCTTTTCATGTCTCCTCCGTTACTTTTCTCGGTTCCGTTATTTCCGCTGAAGGCATTCAGATGGATTCCGCTAAGGTCCAAGCTGTCAGTGATTGGCCCGTTCCAAGGTCACGTGTCGAGTTGCAGCGCTTTTTAGGTTTCGCTAATTTCTATCGGCGTTTCATTCGTAATTTCGGTCAAGTTGCTGCCCCTCTCACAGCTCTTACTTCTGTCAAGACGTGTTTTAAGTGGTCCGGTTCCGCCCAGGGAGCTTTTGATCTTCTAAAAGAACGTTTTACGTCCGCTCCTATCCTCGTTACTCCTGACGTCACTAGACAATTCATTGTCGAGGTTGACGCTTCAGAGGTAGGCGTGGGAGCCATTCTATCCCAGCGCTTCCAGTCTGACGATAAGGTTCATCCTTGCGCTTATTTTTCTCATCGCCTGTCGCCATCTGAGCGCAACTATGATGTGGGTAACCGTGAACTGCTCGCCATCCGCTTAGCCCTAGGCGAATGGCGACAGTGGTTGGAGGGGGCGACCGTTCCTTTTGTCGTTTGGACAGACCATAAGAACCTTGAGTACATCCGTTCTGCCAAACGACTTAATGCCCGTCAAGCTCGTTGGGCGTTGTTTTTCGCTCGTTTCGAGTTTGTGATTTCTTACCGTCCGGGTAGCAAGAACACCAAGCCTGATGCCTTATCCCGTCTGTTTAGTTCTTCTGTGGCTTCTACTGATCCCGAGGGGATTCTTCCTTATGGGCGTGTTGTCGGGTTAACAGTCTGGGGAATTGAAAGACAGGTTAAGCAAGCACTCACGCACACTGCGTCGCCGCGCGCTTGTCCTAGTAACCTCCTTTTCGTTCCTGTTTCCACTCGTCTGGCTGTTCTTCAGTGGGCTCACTCTGCCAAGTTAGCTGGTCATCCCGGTGTTCGAGGCACTCTTGCGTCTATTCGCCAGCGCTTTTGGTGGCCGACTCAGGAGCGTGACACGCGCCGTTTCGTGGCTGCTTGTTCGGACTGCGCGCAGACTAAGTCGGGTAACTCTCCTCCTGCCGGTCGTCTCAGACCGCTCCCCATTCCTTCTCGACCATGGTCTCACATCGCCTTAGACTTCATTACCGGTCTGCCTTTGTCTGCGGGGAAGACTGTGATTCTTACGGTTGTCGATAGGTTCTCTAAGGCGGCACATTTCATTCCCCTCGCTAAACTTCCTTCCGCTAAGGAGACGGCACAAATCATTATTGAGAATGTATTCAGAATTCATGGCCTTCCGTTAGACGCCGTTTCAGACAGAGGCCCGCAATTCACGTCACAGTTTTGGAGGGAGTTCTGTCGTTTGATTGGTGCGTCCGTCAGTCTCTCTTCCGGGTTTCATCCCCAGTCTAACGGTCAAGCAGAGAGGGCCAATCAGACGATTGGTCGCATACTACGCAGCCTTTCTTTCAGAAACCCTGCGTCTTGGGCAGAACAGCTCCCCTGGGCAGAATACGCTCACAATTCGCTTCCTTCGTCTGCTACCGGGTTATCTCCGTTTCAGAGTAGTCTGGGTTACCAGCCTCCTCTGTTCTCATCCCAGCTTGCCGAGTCCAGCGTTCCCTCCGCTCAAGCGTTTGTCCAACGTTGTGAGCGCACCTGGAGGAGGGTGAGGTCTGCACTTTGCCGTTACAGGGCACAGACGGTGAGAGCCGCCAATAAACGCAGGATTAAGAGTCCAAGGTATTGTTGCGGCCAGAGAGTGTGGCTTTCCACTCGCAACCTTCCTCTTACGACAGCTTCTCGTAAGTTGACTCCGCGGTTCATTGGTCCGTTCCGTGTCTCCCAGGTCGTCAATCCTGTCGCTGTGCGACTGCTTCTTCCGCGACATCTTCGTCGCGTCCATCCTGTCTTCCATGTCTCCTGTGTTAAGCCCTTTCTTCGCACCCCGTTCGTCTTCCCTCCCCCTCCCGTCCTTGTCGAGAGCGCACCTATTTACAAGGTACATAAGATCATGGACATGCGTTCTCGGGGACGGGGTCACCAATACTTAGTGGATTGGGAGGGTTACGGTCCTGAGGAGAGGAGTTGGGTTCCGTCTCGGGACGTGCTGGACCGTTCACTCATCGATGATTTCCTCCGTTGCCGCCAGGATTCCTCCTCGAGTGCGCCAGGAGGCGCTCGGTGAGTGGGGGTACTGTCATGTTTGTCATTTATTATCATGTCTTGTCCCTGTGCTCCCCATTCTATTCGTTTCCCTCTGCTGGTCTTATTAGGTTCTTTCCCTCTTTCTATCCCTCTCTCTCCCCCTCCCTCTCTCACTCTCTCGCTCTCTCTTCTCTCTATCGTTCCGTTCCTGCTCCCAGCTGTTCCTATTCCCCTAATCATCATTTAGTCTTCCCACACCTGTTCCCGATCCTTTCCCCTGATTGGAGTCCCTATTTATTCCTTTGTGTTCCGTTCCTGTCCTGTCGGTTCCTTGTTTAGAATTCACCGTGCTGTGATTGTGTATCGCCCTGTCCTGTCGTGTTTTTGCTGTGATTGTGTATCGCCCTGTCCTGTCGTGTTTTTTTGCCTTCATCAGATGCTGCGTGTGAGCAGGTGTCTCTGTCAACTACGGCCTGCGCCTACCCGTAGCGACCTGCAGTCTGTGGCCGCTTCTCCTGTTATTCCCCTCTACAGACTAGAGGATTTCTGTTATTCCCTGTTTGGACTTGAATAAACTCTGTTTCTGTTAAGTCGCTTTTGGGTCCTCTTTCACCTGCATGACAAGCACTAGGGCTCCCGAGTGGCGCAGCGGTTTAAGGCACTGAATTTCAGTGCTAGAGGCGTCACTACAGACCCTGGTTTGATTCCAGACTGTATCACAACAGGCTGTGATTTGGAGTCCCATATTTATTTTTTTATTTTTTTATTTCACCTTTATTTAACCAGGTAGGCTAGTTGAGAACAAGTTCTCATTTGCAACTGCGACCTGGCCAAGATAAAGCATAGCAGTGTGAACAGACAACACAGAGTTACACATGGAGTAAACAATTAACAAGTCAATAACACAGTAGAAAAAAAAGGGGAGTCTATATACAATGTGTGCAAAAGGCATGAGGAGGTAGGCGAATAATTACAATTTTGCAGATTAACACTGGAGTGATAAATTATCAGATGGTCAAGTACAGGTAGAGATATTGGTGTGCAAAAGAGCAGAAAAGTAAATAAATAAAAACAGTATGGGGATGAGGTAGGTGAAAATGGGTGGGCTATTTACCAATAGACTATGTACAGCTGCAGCGATCGGTTAGCTGCTCAGATAGCTGATGTTTGAAGTTGGTGAGGGAGATAAAAGTCTCCAACTTCAGCGATTTTTGCAATTCGTTCCAGTCACAGGCAGCAGAGTACTGGAACGAAAGGCGGCCAAATGAGGTGTTGGCTTTAGGGATGATCAGTGAGATACACCTGCTGGAGCCCGTGCTACGGATGGGTGTTGCCGTCGTGACCAGTGAACTGAGATAAGGCGGAGTTTTACCTAGCATGGACTTGTAGATGACCTGGAGCCAGTGGGTCTGGCGACTAATATGTAGCGAGGGCCAGCCGACTAGAGCATACAAGTCGCAGTGGTGGGTGGTATAATGTGCTTTAGTGACAAAACGGATGGCACTGTGATAAACTGCATCCAGTTTGCTGAGTAGAGGGTTGGAAGCAATTTTGTAGATGACATCGCCGAAGTCGAGGATCGGTAGGATAGTCAGTTTTACTAGGGTAAGCTTGGCGGCGTGAGTGATGGAGGCTTTGTTGCATAATAGAAAGCCGACTCTTGATTTGATTTTCAATTGGAGATGTTTTATATGAGTCTGGAAGGAGAGTTTGCAGTCTAGCCAGACACCTAGGTACTTATAGATGTCCACATATTCAAGGTCGGAACCATCCAGGGTGGTGATGCTAGTCAGGCATGCGGGTGCAGACAGAGATCGGTTGAAAAGCATGCATTTGGTTTTACTAGCGTTTAAGAGCAGTTGGAGGCCACGGAAGGAGTGTTGTATGGCATTGAAGCTCATTTGGAGGTTAGATAGCACAGTGTCCAATGACGGGCCGAAAGTATATAGAATGGTGTCGTCTGCGTAAAGGTGGATCAGGGAATCGCCCGCAGCAAGAGCAACATCATTGATATATACAGAGAAAAGAGTCGGCCCGAGAATTGAATCCTGTGGCACCCCCATAGAGACTGCCAGAGGACCGGACAGCATGCCCTCCGATTTGACACACTGAACTCTGTCTGCAAAGTAATTGGTGAACCAGGCAAGGCAGTCATCCGAAAAACCGAGGCTACTGAGTCTGCCGATAAGAATATGGTGATTGACAGAGTCGAAAGCCTTGGCGAGGTCGATGAAGACGGCTGCACAGTACTGTCTTTTATCGATGGCAGTTATGATATCGTTTAGTACCTTGAGTGTGGCTGAGGTGCACCCGTGACCAGCTCGGAAACCAGATTGCACAGCGGAGAAGGTACGGTGGGATTCGAGATGGTCAGTGACCTGTTTGTTGACTTGGCTTTCGAAGACCTTAGATAGGCAGGGCAGGATGGATATAGGTCTGTAACAGTTTGGGTCCAGGGTGTCTCCCCCTTTGAAGAGGGGGATGACTGCTGCAGCTTTCCAATCCTTGGGGATCTCAGACGATATGAAAGAGAGGTTGAACAGGCTGGTAATAGGGGTAGCGACAATGGCGGCGGACAGTTTCAGAAATAGAGGGTCCAGATTGTCAAGCCCAGCTGATTTGTACGAGTCCAGGTTTTGCAGCTCTGTCAGAACATCTGCTATCTGGATTTGGGTAAAGGAGAACCTGGAGAGGCTTGGGCGAGGAGCTGCGGGGGGGGAGCTGTTGGCTGAGGTTGGAGTAACCAGGCGGAAGGCATGGCCAGCCATTGAGAAATGCTTATTGAAGTTTTCGATAATCATGGATTTATCGGTGGTGACCGTGTTACCTAGCCTCAGTGCAGTGGGCAGCTGGGAGGAGGTGCTCTTGTTCTCCATGGACTTCACAGTGTCCCAGAACTTTTTGGAGTTGGAGCTACAGGATGCTAACTTCTGCCTGAAGAAGCTGGCCTTAGCTTTCCTGACTGACTGCGTGTATTGGTTCCTGACTTTCCTGAACAGTTGCATATCGCGAGGACTATTCGATGCTATTGCAGTCCGCCACAGGATGTTTTTGTTCTGGTCGAGGGCAGTCAGGTCTGGAGTGAACCAAGGGCTGTATCTGTTCTTAGTTCTGCATTTTTTGAACGGAGCATGCTTATCTAAAATGGTGAGGAAGTTACTTTTAAAGAATGACTGTAACGTTGTTCGTCTGTTGAATGAAGACAGTCAGACCGAAATGCAGCGTGTAGGTTATTCATGACTTTAATGAAGAATGTCGCGGAACATGAAATAACTGATAATACAAAAACAACAAACGAGTGAAACTAATTACAGCCTATCTGGTGACTACTACACAGAGACAGGTACAATCACCCACAAAATACAACGCGCACTCAGGCTACCTAAATACGGTTTCCAATCCGAGACAACGAGAATCACCTGACTCCAATTGGGAATCGCCTCAGGCAGCCAAGCCTAACTAGACACACCCCTAATCATACACAATCCCAATTAATACAAACCCCAACATGAAATACAACATATAAACCCATGTCACACCCTGGCCTACCCAAACATATAACAAAAACACAAGATACAATGACCAAGGCGTGACAATGACCAGGCATCCTCAACTGACGGGATGAGGTCAATGTCCTTCCAGGATACCCGGGCCAGGTCGATGAGAAAGGCCTGCTCACAGAAGTGTTTTAGGGAGCGTTTGACAGTGATGAGGGGTGGTCGTTTGACTGCGGCTCCGTAGCGGATACAGGCAATGAGGCAGTGATCGCTGAGATCCTGGTTGAAGACAGCGGAGGTGTATTTGGAGGGCCAGTTGGTCAGGATGACATCTATGAGGGTGCCCTTGTTTACAGAGTTAGGGTTGTACCTGGTGGGTTCCTTGATGATTTGTGTGAGATTGAGGGCATCTAGCTTAGATTGTAGGACTGCCAGGGTGTTAAGCATATCCCAGTTTAGGTCACCTAACAGAACAAACTCTGCAGCTAGATGGGGGGCAATCAATTCACAAATGGTGTCCAGGGCACAGCTGGGAGCTGAGGGGGGTCGGTAGCAGGTGGCAACAGTGAGAGACTTATTTCTGGAGAGAGTAATTTTATAAATTAGTAGTTCGAACTGTTTGGGTATGGACCTGGAAAGTATGACATTACTTTGCAGGCTATCTCTGCAGTAGACTGCAACTCCTCCCCCTTTGGCAGTTCTATCTTGACGGAAGATGTTATAGTTGGGTATGGAGATCTCTGAATTTTTGGTGGCCTTCCTGAGCCAGGATTCAGACACGGCAAGGACATCAGGGTTAGCAGAGTGTGCTAAAGCAGTGAGTAAAACAAACTTAGAGAGGAGGCTGCTGATGATGACATGCATGAAACCAAGGCTTTTTCGATCACAGAAGTCAACAAATGAGGGTGCCTGGGGACATGCAGGGCCTGGGTTTACCTCCACATCACCCGCGGAACAGAGAAGGAGTAGTATGAGGGTGCGGCTAAAGGCTATCAAAACTGGTCGCCTAGAGCGTTGGGGACAGAGAATAAGAGGAGCAGGTTTCCGAGCATGGTAGAATATGTTCAGGGCATAATGCGCAGACAGGGGTATGGTGGGGTGCGGGTACAGCGGAGGTAAGCCCAGGCACTGGGTGATGATGAGAGAGGTTGTATCTCTGGACATGCTGGTTGTAATGGGTGAGTGATAGAGGAAAATATGTTTGAAATGACTAATTATGTATACATTCCAATCAGAAACTGACTAGTCCAAATGCTATAATGTACTGTCCCTCTTGCTCCCTTTCACAATTGTATATAATGTAGTCAGGAAGTTAAGTAACAATGAAGGTCTGTTCTTTAAGTTCATTCAGTTGTACAAATCTCCAGGTGGTGGGAACGGGCCATCTCCAAAATGGTCGGGAATGTTGATTTATGCTGACTGGCCTTGACTTCGTGCTGATAACGCGGAGGCTTGAGAATTAGAGGGGCCCTCTGTTTGTGAAACGGAACGTTTGGAAAACGCTGACGTCATTTTCAGTTTATAACCTGTGGTAATGTGTGTGAGCATTCAGTACTCATCAAGAATAAATGCTGAACTTGTTTTTTAAGACTGGTCTCTTACTAATTCATGCAAATGATAAACTTACAACTTATCATGAATTAGAAATGAGTGCGAATTAAATTGGTTTTGGCAATAAAACATAAGGGAATTTAAAATTCCTCTATCAGTGAGGTCACCGCATGTACGGGAGGTGGGACAAAGGAGGTATCACGGGTATGAATAGTGGAACTAGGGGCTCCATTGTGAACTAAAACAATGATAACTAACCTGAACAACAGTATACAAGGCATATTGACATTTGAGAGAGACATACAGCGAGGCATACAGTAATCACAGGTGTTGAATTGGGAAAGCTAGCTAAAACAGTAGGTGAGACAACAACAGCTAATCAGCTAGCACAACAACAGCAGGTAAAATGGCACTGACTAGGCAACGGGACCGACAGATAAAACAAACAAGCAGAATGGAGTACCGTGATTAATGGACAGTCCAGCGTGCATCAGCTATGTAGCCAGGAGATCAGTGTCCAGGGGGCAGCGGTGGATGGGGCGGCACACAATTGTCCCAGCGTTGTCCGGGTTAGGGTTTGGCTGGGGTAGGCCAAATTAAAAAGTCTCCGGGACACCAGGTTTGTGAACTTGAGCTTTCTGGCTAAGACAACAAAGGTCCTTACAAGACTGTAATGTCCTCTGACTCAGAGTGAAGTCCTAGTTATTTTCAGTGTTATTCATTTCTATCCCTAACACTGAACTCAGCGGGACAAGTGGCAGGAATGGCAGCCATGTTAGTTCACATCCTGAGTTTCCTCTCATTTCATGATGTGCACCTGCTGTCTCCAGTCAGACACTGACAGGATCAGGCAGTAAATGAGACTGCTGACCTCTATCTGGGAAAGCTCTCACATGGTGACCCTCACATGGTGACCCTCACAACACCACAGCCACTCTCTGGAAGTGGCTACAGTCACACCTGCTGCCACACAGGCAAATCTCCAGTGCCTTGGCTGATAGTCAGAGAGTCGTAGAGGGAGTGTGAAAGGAAAGAAAGAAGAGAGGGAGGGAGGGAGAGAAAGTCCATTACTCATCTCTCCTTCTGCCTTGCACTCGGTTTGCCTCTTTTGTACCTTGCTATTGTTGGGAGAGGATTTGAAGTTCACCAATGTGGCGGTGGCAGGGTTTTTAGATGTGGAGAGTGCAGCACTTTAGAATCCTTTCTGGTGGGGTTTTTAAAGATGCATTTTGTCCAGGTCAAGGTGGGTCAGCTACAGTATCAGCTATCAGCAGCCTGCTCATCTGTCTTGGATTCAGTCTGCTGTAAGGCTGTAGGCTGGAAGACAGCTCCCCTTACTCTCCTCTCCCTACCCCTGCCTCTCCCATGTCACCTTGTTGTAAACTTCACAGACTATTTTATGAGAGGAAATAACAAGGAAGGGACAGAGAGTCGAGGAATTAAGAGATCAGAAAGGGTTTCAATAGGTCTTCTGAGATTTAGAGACAGAACAAGGAGGACAGAGAGAGAGAGAAAGCAATGAAAGGAGGGAGAGAGAGAGAGAGATGGAGAATTGGATGAATGAGAATCGGATAGAAAAGTTCCAGAGTGTTTCAGTTGGAAGACTAACAGGATCAGTATAACACAACGTTAATAAACATTATGTAGGCTCCTCCTCTTAGGAGTTGTTCTATTGTTCAATCAGTGTTAATGTTAATAAACATTATGTAGGCTCCTCCTCTTATGAGTTGTTCTATTGTTCAATCAGTGTTAATGTTAATAAACATTATGCAGGCTCCTCCTCTTAGGAGTTGTTCTATTGTTCAATCAGTGTTAATGTTAATAAACATTATGTAGGCTCCTCCTCTTAGGAGTTGTTCTATTGTTCAATCAGTGTTAATGTTAATAAACATTATGTAGGCTCCTCCTCTTAGGAGTTGTTCTATTGTTCAATCAGTGTTAATGTTAATAAACATTATATAGGCTCCTCCTCTTAGGAGTTGTTCTATTGTTCAATCAGTGTTAATGTTAATAAACATTATGCAGGCTCCTCCTCTTAGGAGTTGTTCTATTGTTCAATCAGTGTTAATGTTAATAAACATTATGTAGGCTCCTCCTCTTAGGAGTTGTTCTATTGTTCAATCAGTGTTAATGTTAATAAACATTATGTAGGCTCCTCCTCTTAGGAGTTGTTCTATTGTTCAATCAGTGTTAATGTTAATAAACATTATGCAGGCTCCTCCTCTTAGGAGTTGTTCTATTGTTCAATCAGTGTTAATGTTAATAAACATTATGTAGGCTCCTCCTCTTAGGAGTTGTTCTATTGTTCAATCAGTGTTAATATTAATAAACATTATGCAGGCTCCTCCTCTTAGGAGTTGTTCTATTGTTCAATCAGTGTTCATGTTAATAAACATTATGCAGGCTCCTCCTCTTATGAGTTGTTCTATTGTTCAATCAGTGTTTACATTTACATTTAATGTTAATAAACATTATGTAGGCTCCTCCTCTTAGGAGTTGTTCTACTGTTCAATCAGTGTTAATGTTAATAAATATTATGTAGGCTCCTCCTCTTAGGAGTTGTTCTATTGTTCAATCAGTGTTAATGTTAATAAACATTATATAGGCTCCTCCTCTTAGGAGTTGTTCTATTGTTCAATCAGTGTTAATGTTTAAAAAACATTATGTAGGCTCCTCCTCTTAGGAGTTGTTCTATTGTTCAATCAGTGTTAATGTTAATAAACATTATGTAGGCTCCTCCTCTTAGGAGTTGTTCTATTGTTCAATCAGTGTTCATGTTAATAAACATTATGCAGGCTCCTCCTCTTATGAGTTGTTCTATTGTTCAATCAGTGTTTACATTTACATTTAATGTTAATAAACATTATGTAGGCTCCTCCTCTTAGGAGTTGTTCTATTGTTCAATCAGTGTTAATGTTAATAAACATTATGCAGGCTCCTCCTCTTAGGAGTTGTTCTATTGTTCAATCAGTGTTTATGTTAATAAACATTATGTAGGCTCCTCCTCTTAGGAGTTGTTCTATTGTTCAATCAGTGTTTATGTTAATAAACATTATGTAGGCTCCTCCTCTTAGGAGTTGTTCTATTGTTCAATCAGTGTTAATGTTAATAAACATTATGTAGGCTCCTCCTCTTATGAGTTGTTATATTGTTCAATCAGTGTTAATGTTAATAAACATTATGTAGGCTCCTCCTCTTAGGAGTTGTTCTATTGTTCAATCAGTGTTAATGTTAATAAACATTATGTAGGCTCCTCCTCTTAGGAGTTGTTCTATTGTTCAATCAGTGTTAATGTTAATAAACATTATGCAGGCTCCTCCTCTTAGGAGTTGTTCTATTGTTCAATCAGTGTTAATGTTAATAAACATTATGCAGGCTCCTCCTCTTAGGAGTTGTTCTATTGTTCAATCAGTGTTAATGTTAATAAACATTATGTAGGCTCCTCCTCTTATGAGTTGTTATATTGTTCAATCAGTGTTAATGTTAATAAACATTATGTAGGCTCCTCCTCTTAGGAGTTGTTCTATTGTTCAATCAGTGTTAATGTTAATAAACATTATGTAGGCTCCTCCTCTTAGGAGTTGTTCTATTGTTCAATCAGTGTTAATGTTAATAAACATTATGTAGGCTCCTCCTCTTAGGAGTTGTTCTATTGTTCAATCAGTGTTCATGTTAATAAACATTATGTAGGCTCCTCCTCTTAGGAGTTGTTCTATTGTTCAATCAGTGTTAATGTTAATAAACATTATGTAGGCTCCTCCTCTTAGGAGTTGTTCTATTGTTCAATCAGTGTTCATGTTAATAAACATTATGTAGGCTCCTCCTCTTAGGAGTTGTTCTATTGTTCAATCAGTGTTCATGTTAATAAACATTATGTAGGCTCCTCCTCTTAGGAGTTGTTCTATTGTTCAATCAGTGTTAATGTTAATAAACATTATGTAGGCTCCTCCTCTTAGGAGTTGTTCTATTGTTCAATCAGTGTTCATGTTAATAAACATTATGTAGGCTCCTCCTCTTAGGAGTTGTTCTATTGTTCAATCAGTGTTAATGTTAATAAACATTATGTAGGCTCCTCCTCTTAGGAGTTGTTCTATTGTTCAATCAGTGTTAATGTTAATAAACATTATGTAGGCTCCTCCACTTAGGAGTTGTTCTATTGTTCAATCAGTGTTAATGTTAATAAACATTATGTAGGCTCCTCCTCTTAGGAGTTGTTCTATTGTTCAATCAGTGTTAATGTTAATAAACATTATGTAGGCTCCTCCACTTAGGAGTTGTTCTATTGTTCAATCAGTGTTAATGTTAATAAACATTATGTAGGCTCCTCCTCTTAGGAGTTGTTCTATTGTTCAATCAGTGTTCATGTTAATAAACATTATGTAGGCTCCTCCTCTTAGGAGTTGTTCTACTGTTCAATCAGTGTTAATGTTAATAAACATTATGTAGGCTCCTCCTCTTAGGAGTTGTTCTATTGTTCAATCAGTGTTAATGTTAATAAACATTATATAGGCTCCTCCTCTTAGGAGTTGTTCTATTGTTCAATCAGTGTTAATGTTAATAAACATTATGTAGGCTCCTCCTCTTAGGAGTTGTTCTACTGTTCAATCAGTGTTAATGTTAATAAACATTATGTAGGCTCCTCCTCTTAGGAGTTGTTCTATTGTTCAATCAGTGTTAATGTTAATAAACATTATGTAGGCTCCTCCTCTTAGGAGTTGTTCTACTGTTCAATCAGTGTTAATGTTAATAAACATTATGTAGGCTCCTCCTCTTAGGAGTTGTTCTATTGTTCAATCAGTGTTCATGTTAATAAACATTATGTAGGCTCCTCCTCTTAGGAGTTGTTCTATTGTTCAATCAGTGTTAATGTTAATAAACATTATGCAGGCTCCTCCTCTTAGGAGTTGTTCTATTGTTCAATCAGTGTTAATGTTAATTCAGCTCATCTAGACAATGAGATTTAGAATCAGCAGCTATTAACCTCAGTAAAACAGGTCAGAAATGAGAATAAGTGGACAGATAATGTTTTTCTGATGCTCTACTCAATTCAATTCAATTCAAGGGGCTTTATTGGCATGGGAAACATATATTAACATTGCCAAAGCAAGTGAGGTAGATAATATACAAAAGTGAAATAAACAATAAAAATGAACAGTAAACATTACACTCACAGAAGTTCGAAAAGAATAAAGACATTACTAATATACTTGTATGTAAATATACAGTGTTGTAAAGATGTACAAATGGTTACTCTCTACCCTCTAAATAATAGTGTAGAGGAGATGCAGCTTTAGCACTAATTACACTTTATACAACTGGATCCTGGACTTCCTGACGGGCAGCCCCCACGTGGTAAGCGTCTGCCACGCTTATCCTCAACACTGGGGCCCCTCAGGGGTGTGTACTTAGTCCACTCCTGTACTCCCTTCTGTACTCCCAAACATGACTCCAACACCATCATTAAGTTTGCTGACGATACAACAGTGGTAGGTAGGCCTGATCACTAACAACGCAACGATGAGACAGCCTATAGGGAGGAGGTCAGAGAA
The DNA here is from genome assembly GCF_021184085.1 of Oncorhynchus gorbuscha. Taxonomy (NCBI): domain Eukaryota; kingdom Metazoa; phylum Chordata; class Actinopteri; order Salmoniformes; family Salmonidae; genus Oncorhynchus; species Oncorhynchus gorbuscha. The sequence continues at coordinate 26,544,881 of NC_060185.1, forward strand.
CTGGCCGTGTGGTGCCAGGACAACAACCTCTCCCTCAATGTGAGCAAGACAAAGGAGCTGATCGTGGACTACAGGAAAAGGAGGGCCGAACAGGCCCCCACAAACATCGACCCGGCTGAAGTGGAGCCAGTCGAGTTTCAAGTTCCTTGGTGTCCACATCACCAACGAACTATCATGGTCCAAACACACCAAGACCGTCGTGAAGAGGGCACGACAAAACCTTTTCCCCCTCAGGAGACTGGAGAGATTTGGCATGGTTCCCCAGATCCTCAAAAGGTTCTACAGCTGCACCATCGAGAACATCCTGACCGGTTGCATCACCGACTGGTATGGCAACTGCTCGGACTCTGACCGTAAGGCGCTACAGAGGGTAGTGCGTACGGCCCAGTACACCACTGGGGCCAAGCTTCCTGCCATCCAGGGCCTATATAATAATCAGGTATCAGAGGAATGCACATAAAATGGTCTGACTCCAGTCACCCAAGTCATAAACTGTTTTCTCTGCTTCAGTATGGGAAGCGGTACCGGAGCGCCAAGTCTAGGACCAAACGGCTCCTGAACAACTTCTACCCCCAAGCCATAAGACTGCTGAACAATTGATCAAATGGCCATTGGACTATTACATTGACCCCCCCCCATTTATTTTGTACACTGCTGCTACTCGCTGCTGCTACTTTATCTATGCATAGTCACTTCACCCCTACCTACATGTACAAACGACCTCTAGCCTCTGTCCCCACACACTGACTCAGTACCGGTATCCCCTATATATAGCCTCGTTATTGTGTTACTTTTTATAATTTTTTACTTTAGTTTACTTGGTAAATATTTTCTTAACTCTTCTTAAACTGCACTTTTGGTTAAGGACTAGCAAGTAAGCATTTCATGGTTCGGTCTACACTTGTTGTATTCGGCGCATGTGACAAGTATAGTTTGATTTGATGAAGCAACTTTCAATGCCAAGTTTCAGTGTAGAAGCAGAGGTGGGTTGCTAGACATCGATTACATGAAATAACATTTGCCACTGAAGTGTTGTCACACTGAATATAAAGTATTCCATGTTCCTGATAGAGTGAGCTCCAAAAGCATTGGGATAGTGACAACATGTTTTGTTGTGTCATTGTCCCGATGCTTTTGGAGCTCACTGTATATAATTAATAGGCATCTCACAGTATGCCTTTCATTTCCCTCCATATAACCTTACTCTTGTTTCCATGTTGTTACTGGCTTTTCCTTGCCCTACAATTTTGTTCTCCCTTCTCTACTTTTCCCTGCTTTATTCAGGTGAACTGCATAAACCAATTTTCTGACAGGTGCGTAGGGATTGTGGCGATAATGAAATTGAAATGGCTGAGGTGAATGTTAAATGAGAAGTACAGGTGGGGAAAGCATGTGAATGTTCCATCTCTTATGAGTGAAGCTTAGCCTGTGTTTTTTACCCTCATTGCTCTTAACCGAATCTGTGGGATCGGAAAGGCAAGCTGATAGGATACATTCAGTATGTTTTTAGCATGTTCTACAAGTGTTTAGCATGGACTTGAGTCTTTCGAGGCCAATGGATTTTTTCTCTACATTTTCTCTTTTGTCCTCAGTACATAGTTTGGTGCCTGCTGTCCAGCTTGGTTCCACATACTGTAATCTCTTCTCTCTGTAGACAACTACTCAGCTCTTCACCTTCAGCCGACCTTGGCTCAGCAGGAACAACCTCCACAGATCTGCATTCAACCGGCCCCTCATGCCAGGATTACTCAGGTGTTCAAGTAGAAGCAGGCTTTCAGGAAGAAAGAATCAGCTCAGGGTGACACTGTCCAATTTCCTCCGGAAGAACTTAACTAGTTTTACTGCTTCTCTCTTACCATTCAGTGGCCTCGGGTCTCATGTAATAGCAGCTTTTGTTTGTGCCTGACTTGCCAGAACCTTTCAAGGACAGGCATATCAATGCACACAGTAAACCACACAAAGTCTCCCTTTTCAGTGTGTGTGCCAGGATTTGTACCTGTGTGATCTACACAAAAAAATGTTGTGTATGGTATTATGTGTGTTATGTACATGGTATGTAAATTGGCCCAGGTGTCACTGTGTCAGGTGGCCCAGACAGACAGACCTCTCAGCCTCAGTATTAAACAGTAGAACCTAGACTGTCCATGTACGGCCCTGGGGCCCTCACTGTGGCGGCCAGGGGACGACTGTCTCTTTATCTCTCCTCTCTTCTCTCCTCCTCATGGCCCAGTTCTCCTGTCTGGAACAGATGTTAGTGCTGGTGCTCTATCCCTTCCCTACCCCCAACTGAATCATTCTCTATAATTAGCTAGCAGCCCACATATTGTAGTACCCTCACAGACACTCACACAACGTACACCTAATTAGTGGATATTTCTCCTTTATTCTCTCTCTTTTATGTCTCCCTCCTCCCCGTATCCCTTCATACCTCTGTAGAGGTAGAAGGGGAATCTCTGGAGAGGAGGACTGGTTTGCTGCAGGGAGAGATACAGAAAGCTCACTGTCGACTGCATACGTCTCCTCCCCCACACGCGCTCCAAAATCTGTTGTTTATTTTATGAGGAAGTGTCACATGAATGATTTAGTTTTCATGTGTTGCTTTTACATACAATAGTTAGCAGCACAGTAAGTTTTGATTGGGACGTATTTTATTATTCTGGTGGAGGAGCTGAATTCATATTGTAGTAATTCCCCTCGAAGGGATTATGATGCTTTTAACCTTAATGTGCTGATGACCTCCTGTTTGCATATTAACGAAACAAACCACGTCCGTATCGTCAGACAGACGTGTGTTGATCCAGGATTAGATCAGTGTGAGGTAGACAGTCGGGACTAATGCCAACACAAATTGGATTATCCCAACAGTATTCTAGAAGTATTTCATTGTCATGGGGATTTCAGTATAATGTGATTAGGTCGTGATGCCCTTTGTTGAATGGGACTATTATCCAATGCTTTAGCTATGAGTTCATTCATTCATAACACTACATTAACTTGTTGTTGTGCATTATATATGTCTTTAAGTTGACAGCTGTTGCTAAGGTAGCACTGTCCTCATATGTCACACCTGACCTTAGTATTCTTAGTTTTCCTTGTTCTTTTGGTTAGGTCAGGGTGTGACATGAGTGATGTATGTGTTTTTGTCTTGTCTAGGGGTTTTGTATGTTTATGGGGCTGTTTCCTTTCAAGGTAAATTGTATGTCTATGGTTGCCTAGATTGGTTCTCAATTAGAGGCAGCTGTCTATCGTTGTCTCTGATTGGGAACCATATTTAGGCAGCCATATTCTGTCTGGACTTTGTGGATGATTATCTATGTCTATGTTAGTTGCTTGTGTCAGCACAGTTTTCTTATTATAGCTTCACGGTCGTTATTCGTTTATTGTTTTGGTTCAGTTTACTTCATGTTCTTTCTTCAATAAAGAAGAATGTATACTAACCACGCTGCGTTTTGGTCCTCACCTTCTACTCCACACGACGATCGTGACATCATAACAGCATAATCACAGAAGCTTTATATAGTTACGTGTTTAGTAAACATATGTCAGATGAATACTCATCCTTTTGTGCGCACTTAGAGGCCCCACAGAGTGCCCCTTGCACCCACACAGTGCCCCTTGCACCCACACAGTGCTCCTCTCACCTCTAACCCTTTCTCTTTTATGTGGTCTCTCATTCACATCAGGGCAGTTTGGTGTTTTCTGCTCTTCTGTTTTTCATTTTTCTCATCCTTCTATCTGACATGTCTATTGCCCCTGTGGTACAAAGCTTTCACAGGTCAGGCCTGGAACCATCTTCTCTGTCCACACGTTCTCCAATCAATGACTGGAAATCCAGCTGATGGATTCTGCCCGACATGTTCATTATCTGTTATTTAATATGTTTCCATCCACACTTTCTCTGAGGTGGACTGCCTGAAATAATGACTTTTTTCCCTTCCTGGGGGGAGGTACTGTAGTTGATATGATTTCATATGGAGTGACATGGAGGCATATCTCTTAAGTGTTTTTATATGAGAGTAAACTCAGTGAAGTGACATTGAGACATATCTCTGGGTTTTATATGAGAATAAACTCTGCTGAGTGACATGGAGGCATATCTCTTAGGTGCCATCGTACGATGGTAAAAGCTCAGTGAAGGAGGCAGGCGGCTTCATCTCACCACGTTTGTCTGTCACACTGTTTACAAGTCTATGTACCTGTATGTATTGATGTGTGTCCTTTACTGAACTGGTCTCTCTGTGTGTGTTTGTCCATGCAGGTGATGAACGTGAGCCTGTGGGAGGGGGAGCGGGTGACGTTTGAGGATCTGGGGGGCGGGGAGCCCTCTGTTCTGGCCAACGAGTCTATACTGTTGAAGGGCCTGGTAGTACGCAGCTGGAGCAACCACATAACCATCCAATTCCACAGCCAGAGACAGACCCAGCCTGGGTCCTTCCTGCTCAGATACCAAGGTAAGACCCGAGGGTAACCGAACACCACAGCACTAGCACAGTCACCAACCAAACACCACAGCACTAGCACAGCTACCAACCAAACACCACAGCACTTGCACAGCCACCAACCAAGCACCACAGCACTAGCACAGCCACCAACCAAACAACACAGCACTAGCACAGCCACCAACCAAACAACACAGCACTAGCACAGCCACCAACCAAACAACACAGCACTAGCACAGCCACCAACCAAACAACACAGCACATCGACCTAATCAAATACTGCACAACATCTAACCAAGTTTCAGAATGTGAGTTGCTACCCATATGAGGTGATCATATAGAAAGGGCCTGAGAGCGTCTGCTAAATGACTTAAATGTAAATGTAAAATGAGAGGTTGAATTCTCCTCTCCTCTCCTCTCCTCTCCTCTCCTCTCCTCTCCTCTCCTCTCCTCTCCTCTCCTCTCCTCTCCTCTCCTCTCCTCTCCTCTCCTCTCCTCTCCTCTCCTCTCCTCTCTTCTCCTCTCCTCTCCTCTCCTCTCCTCCATTAGCCTCCTCCATTAGCCTCCTCCAGTACACTGGTGCTCACCCTCCCATTATACCTTGTCAACATATTGTGCTCATGTTAGCCACAAAATGACAACAGCTGTCAATTGGCAGCATAATCAGGTGGGGAAATTGCTGTGATGATGCTCTTCTAATTGTCATTTACCAGAGATTGCAGAAGGAGACTCCATGCAGTTATGAGCCGTGTTGCTTAAACATGGTGGTAAAATAGAAAAGCTACAAATATTTTTTCCCAGATTCTTTCGTTTTTGTGAGCTAATGAACTGTGGCAGGTTTGCAAATGGGGTAGTGCCATTCTGAACAATGCCTAGATTACAGGTTGAATAAGAATTGCATTTCCCACTCACCCATCCCTCTCTGAATCATGCTATGACCCCCCTCTCGCTCGCCCACTCCCTCTCTCTCTCCTTTGTAAGGTGTGTGGGTGGTGTTCACCACCCAGTGAGGGGGACCTTCAGGGCTTTCTGTGGCAGGCTTCTGCTGCTCTATTAAATAACATGGCAATCATACAGCAGGGCACGGAACAGCACCACTGATAATAACTTTCCGCTTCTTTACAGAACTTCCAATTACCTCACACAGTGGTGTGTGTGTGTGTGTGTGTGTGTGTGTGTGTGTGTGTGTGTGTGTGTGTGTGTGTGTGTGTGTGTGTGTGTGTGTGTGTGTGTGTGTGTGTGTGTGTGTGTGTGTGTGTGTGTGTGTGTGTGTGTGTGTGTGTGTGTGTGTGTGTGTGTGTGTGTGTGTGTGTGTGTGTGTGTCCGCTCCACCTGTTTGATATTCTCTGAGCAGCGCGTCATGCTGATCTGTGCTGGCAATGAGGGTGGCCTATAACATTGATTATATTTTCCCCTGTCTCTGATGTACAGTATGTTGCATTCTGTAGCGGACAGCGACAGTGGAAATAAATAACCTAGGGGAGAGTAGTTTGACCAAATCTGGCATGTTCATAGACGGAATCTCTCTTTCTTTTGTTTTTTCTCCCTCTCTCTCTCTTTCTCTCTCTCACTCCCTCCCTCCATCTCTCTAGCAATGTTAATAACTGTTAATAAAAAAAATATTGTTCTGGGGGCATGCTGAATAATTTGCATATCTCTTGGTCACCTTAATCACAAGTGCATTAAATCTCAATGAAACACTGCCTGGAAACAAATTGAGATCCCATTAGGATACATCAAATGTAAGTTATGAATTCAGCAATCAACGAATCAGCCATCTTTCTGCATACCTGTGGCAGAACAAGAGTTATCCTACTACACCAAGACAATGCTTGGTTAGAGGAATTGTTTGCTCAAAATACATATATTAATGATTTCCCACATACTTTGGCCGTTTCAGTTTTTTAAATTTTGGTACAGGCTACCTATAGGCAACCTGTACAAGCTCTGTTTGTGAAGCATTGCTCTTCTAATTACTTCGGAGTCACTTTGAGGACATCTTCATGCTTTTAAGGGCTTCCTAGAATGTTCCCTTTTGGCTTCCATACATTTCTGGTCCAAGGACGCAAAAATAATCTATCTGGTATCTTCTGCTCTTTTGATGTGTTCAGAAAGATCTGTCATTTGATATTTTAACACCAAAACATTGATGTCTATGTTAATAAAAATGTTAAGTAAGCTAAGAGTATGATTGTCTACCAGGTGACATAAGCTGGAGATGGAGAGTGGTAACATTTTCAGTTATACCCCATGACAGTTTTACGTGTATTGAGATGATTGCTCTGATATTACAATCGTTTTGCTCTGCAAGATCACCTTGTCCCGTATTGAGGTGTGGAGAATGTGATCAGGCAAGCAGTGAGCAGGAGACTGATTTGTTTTAAAGATGGACGCCGGGCAATCGGAAAGTGTCTGTCATTAAAAATCCTGCATAATCATCTCCTCTGGCTGAGGTGGCCGGTAATGAAATCAACACTGTCTTCATAGATTATTCCTGGGCGCAGATTGATCAAACAATGAATTTGAGGGAACTAAAGAGCAAATTGTGTTGATCATTGTGGGTGATATAAACATTTGCTCAGTATTTATTAAGCAAACATCTATAAATGAGTTCTGTATTGGCATTTTACATTTAAATCGATAACCCAGGAGAATTGGAATGTGTGCTCTCCTGCCTTGTCTTATCTATTTGTACCTTAAATACCTCTCTCGCTCTCCCTCTCTTTCTTTCTCAGGTACAATCAGTGGTGCTGTGTTTCTCTTCATGTACAGAACCAGTTAAAAGTCTGGACACACCTACTCAGTCAAGGATTTTTCTTTCTTTTGACTATTTTCTACATTGTAGAATAATAGTGACGACATCAAAACTATGCAATAACACACATGGAATCATGTAGTAACCAAAAAAGTGTTAAACAAATCAAAATATATGTTATATTTGAGATTCTTCAAGGTAGCCACCCTTTGCCTTGACAACAGCTTTGCACACTCGTGGCATTCTTTCAACCAGATTCACCAGGAATGCTTTTCAAACAGTCTTGAAGGAGTTTCCACATATTCTGAGCACTTATTGGCTGCTTTTTTATTTTTATTTTATTTTATTTCACCTTTATTTAACCAGGTAGGCCAGTTGAGAACAAGTTCTCATTTACAACTGCGACCTGGCCAAGATAAGCAAAGCTTTGCAACACAAACAACAACACAGAGTTACACATGGAATAAACAAACGTACAGTCAATAACACAATAGAAAAAAGTATATTTACAGTGTGTGCAAATGGCGTGAGGAGGTAAGACAATAAATAGGCCATAGTACCAAAGTAATTAAAATTTAGCAAATTAACACTGTAGTGATAGATGTGCAGATGATGATGTGCAAGTAGAAATACTGGTGTGCAAAAAAGTAAATAAAAACAATATGGAGATGAGGTAGGTAGATTGGATGGGCTATTTACAGATGGGCTGTGTACAGCTGCAGCGATTGGTTAGCTGCTCAGATAGCTGATGTATAAAGCTAGTGAGGGAAATATAAGTCTCCAACTTCAGCTATTTTTGCAATTCGTTCCAGTCATTGGCAGCAGAGAACTGGAAACAAAGGTGGCCAAAGGTAGGTGTTGGCTTTGGGGATGACCAGTGAGATATACCTTCTGGGGTGCGTGCTACGGGTGGGTGTTAACGTGACCAGTGAGCTGAGATAAGGCAGAGATTTACCTAGCATAGACTTATAGATGACCTGGAGCCAGTGGGTCTGGTGACGAATATGTAGTGAGGGCAAGCTGACAAGAGCATACAGGTCGCGGTGGTGGGTGGTATATGTGGCTTTGGTGACAAAACGGATGGCATTGTGATAGACTGCATCCAGTTTGCTGAGCAGAGTGTTGGAGGCTATTTTGTAAATGACATCGCTGAAGTCGAGGATCGGTAGGATTGTCCGTTTTACCAGGGTATATTTGGCGGCGTGAGTGAAGGAGGCTTTGTTGTGAATTAGGAAGCTGATTCTAGATTTAATTTTGGATTGGCAATGTTTAATATGAGTCTGGAAGGAGAGTTTACAGTCTAGCCAGACACCTAGGTATTTGTAGTTGTCCACATATTCTAAGTCAGAACCGTCCAGAGTAGTGATGCTAGTCGGGCGGGCGGATGCGGGCAGCGATCAAATGAAAAGCATGAATGTAGTTTTACTGGCGTTTAAGAACAGAAGGAGTGTTGTATAGCAATGAAGGTCGTTTGGAGGTTTGTTAACACAGTGTCAAAAGAAGGGCCAGATGTATACAGAATGGTGTCGTCTGAGTCGAGGTTGATAAGGGAATCACCCGCAGCAAGAGCAAATTCATTGATATATACACAGAGAAAAGAGTCGGCTCGAGAATTGAACCCTGTGGTACCCCCATAGCGACTGCCAGAGGTCCGGACAACAAGCCCTCCGATTTGACACACTGAACTCTATCTGAGAAGTAGTTGGTGAACCAGGCGAGGCAGTCAATTGAGAAACCAAGGCTGTTGAGTCTGCCGATAAGAATACTGTGATTGACAGAGTCAAAAGCCTTGGCCAGGTCGATGAAGACGCCTGCACAGTACTGTCTTTTATCGATGGCGGTTATGATACCGTTTAGTACCTTAATATCATTTAGCGTGGCTGAGGTGCACCTGTGACCGGCTCGGAAACCGGATTGCACAGCGGAGAAGGTACGGTGGGATGGTGATCTGTTTGTTCACTTGGGTTTTGAAGACTTTAGAAAGGCAGAGCAGGATGGATATAGGTTTGTAACAGTTTGGGTCTAGAGTGTCACCCCCTTTGAAGAGGGGGATAACCACGGCAGCTTTCCAATCTTTAAGGATCTCGGAAGATACGAAAGACAGGTTGAACAGACTGGTAATAGGGGTTGCAACAATGGAGGCGGATAATTTTAGAAAGAGAGGATCCAGATTGTCTAGCCCGGCTGATTTGTCCGGGTCCAGGTTTTGCAGCTCTTTCAGAACATCTGTTATCTGGATTTGGTTGAAGGAGAAGCTGGGAGGCTCGCGCAAGCAGCTGCGGGGGGTATGGAGCTGTTGGCTGGGGTTGGGGTAGCCAGGAGGAGAGCATGGCCAGCTGTATAGAAATGCTTATTGAAATTCTCGATTATCGTAGATTTATCAGTGGTGACAGTGTTTCCTAGCCTCAGTGTAGTGGGCAGCTGGGAGGAGGGGCTCTTATTCTCCATGGACTTTACAGTGTCCCAAAACGTTTTGGAGTTAGAGATGTTCCTCCTCCTTCATGTTTCACATTTGGAAACACACATGCAGAGATCATCTGTTAAACCTACTACGAGTCTCACAAAGACACAGTGGTTGGAACCAAAAATCTCAACTTTGGACTCATCAGACCAAAGGATAGATTTCCACCGGTCTAATGTCCATTTCTCATATTTCTTGTCTCAATCAAGTCTCTTCTTATTATTGGTGTCCTTTCGTAGTGGCGTCGTTGCATCAATTCGACATGAAGGCCTGATTCACGCAGTCTCCTCTATAAACAGTTGATGTTGAGATCTGTTACTTGAACTCTGTGAAGCATTTATTGGGCTGCAATTTCTGAGGCTGGTAATGCTAATGTACTTATCCTCTGCAGCAGAGGTAACTCTGGGTCTTCCTTTCCTGTGGCGGTCCTCATAAGAGCCAGTTTCATCAGAGCGCTTGATGCTTTTTGTGACGGCACTTTTGCAACTGCACTTTCAAAGTTCTTGAAATGTTTCTGATTGACTGACCATGTCTTAAAGTTATGAACATATATTTGGATTTCTTTAACAATTGTTTGGTTTTTACATGATTCCATATGTGTTATTTCATAGTTTCACTATTATTCTACACTCTAAAAAATATTTTAAAAAGAAAGAAAAACTTGAATGAGAAGGTGTGTCCAAACTTTTGACTGGTACTGTAGTTTGCTCTACTTCATCATACACCATTAGAACTGTATGTTAGTCATCTAGTGTAGCAGGCCAGTTCTGAGAGTCTATTTCTGGCACAGTGTACTGTAGCTCTATTGGCATGGAAATACTGATGGTTATCAAAGCTTCAGCTACCATCTCCCCTTTCGCCAGCAGTCATAAGAGCAGTAACTGCGTGCAGATAGATTTCAAGCAGCAGGTAATGACATGGTAATATCATCGTCATCTATCAGTGAAGAGAGTCTTTATTTACCAGCTGCTCTGGGAGAAAGATCAATGAAACAAGAGCAAAACAAGAATCAAATGGAGGAAAACAATTTCCACACACATTTTGGATAAAGTTGATCAGTGATCGTGATCAAGACCTTGTTCCAACACCTCCCCTTGGCAGCTGTTTAGTAACAACCTTTCACAGACTCGCGAGAGAATGTGATGCTCAGCACGAAACTTACCGAAACACTTGTTTCCTTTCCTTGTCTCCTTTTCTTTATAACCATTATCTGAGAGTATTGGGGCTTCATCATCATTATCATCAAGTGATTTGCCAGGTGGTTACTAGAAGTTAGACACCTAAGAGAGGTAGAGATGAAGATGGAGGAGAGTCAGAATGAGAGACAGAAATAGGTAGAGGGACTGTGTGCATGAGCGAGTGCCATGCGTGTATACACACGTTAGAGTAGAGGGCAGTCGACAGAAACATGTCCTTCCCCAGGCTCCCCTCACCCTTGGTGACGTCTCACTACTGACAGCCACATCTGTCTGTGTCGTCCCCTCGTCTCAGAGCTCCACAGGCTGCCCCCTGGGGTACTACTCCAGCTCCATATCACTCTCTGTCTTTCACACACTTGTTTATCAGCCCCTCCATCGCTTCCTCACTGAGACAGTGCCTCTGATGGTGCAGAGACTGGGCCAGATCAGGGCCAACCCCAGAACCATCCACACACATACTACATATGCAGTGCATTCGGAAAATATTCAGACCCCTTGACTTTTTTCCCCTCATCAATCTACACACAATATCCCATAATGACAAAGAAAAAACCTTTTTAGAATTTTTGAAAATGTATTAAAAATACAATCTGAAACATCACATTTATTCAGTACTTTGTTGAAGCACCTTTGGCAGTGATTACAGCCTCAAGTCTTGGGTATGACGCTACAAGCTTGGCACACCTGTATTTGTGGAGTTTCTCCCATTCTTCTCTGCAGATGCTCTCAAGCTCTGTCAGGTTGGATGGGGAGCATCGCTGCACAGCTATTTTCAGGTCTTTCCAGAGATGTTCAATTGGGTTCAAGTCCGGGCTCTGGCTGGGCCACTGAAGGACTTTCAAAGACTTGTCCTGAAGCCACTCTTGCGTTGTCTTGGCTGTGTGCTTAGGGTAGTTGGGCTGTTGGAAGGTGAACCTTCGCCCCAGTCTGAGGTCCTGAGTGCTCTGGATCAGGTTTTCATTAAAGATCTCTCTGTACTTTGCTCTCTGTACACACCTCATTTTCTGCCCAGGCAGATCAGATCAGTATTACCAGTAGAGCTTGTGTGGAAAACAATATTTGTTTCACCCTTCACTCTCCCATACATCACATTCCCCCGGTGTTTCCTAGTCTCTTGCCAAATACTGCTGTTTGTCTGCCTGCCTGGCATTAGGTCTCTGCTGCCTCTCCTTTCAACAAATACATCTAAATGATTCCACAGATGAAATATGGATAAGGGCGGAGTGCTTGCCAAAACGGCCAATAGTGACTTAACTCAGCTTAGAAATTTAGGCCCAATTTCATCAATACAGCGGTTATAGTTTTGACACGCCCTCTAAGGGCGTGTAAGATTAGACGACACGGTTTTCATAAATACTGTAGTAAGTTTGAACCCGCTATCTCTGCTAACAGATCAATGTAAAAAAAATGCTGTAATTCAGAACAAACCATGAAGCTTCCAACAATTGACAAGATGCTCACAGCAATCTTCTATAGAAAATGTGGGTCCTGAGACAAACCAGTTGAGAACCTCTCTAGAAGATGAAAGGTTAAAAATGGACCCTTTTCAATAAGTACAAGGCCTTCAGGTCCAGACTCCATTGCTATTGAACCCTGAATAGCAGTGGCGATGCAGAACCATAATGATGGTGTTGATGATTACTTGTGGTGGAGTAGGGAATCCATTGTAGTGTATATGATTAGAACTGTAGAGTATTGTATGAACAGGAGAGCATTTTAGATTGACATGAGTCAGTAGCAGACACAGTAGTGTGGCTGATGTGTGAGTGGTGACAGAGAGAGCAGTGGGATTGAATTGGAGTGTATCTCTGTCAAACTCCTTTGTCCCTTGTGGCCGTCTTCAGACACACTTCACATCACAGCCACTGTAAGACAAGTGTGATTTAATGTGCAGTACGTTAGACAAGCGTCCCCCGACACCCTGTCAGACAAACACGTCAGAAATGCTGCCACTGAATGACGCAAGATTAAGACCCACTGACCCTCAACACTACTCCTCATCCCCCCCCCCTCTTCTCATCTGTGTACTCTTGTCTAGTCAGCCTTCTCTTTCTCTCTCTCTCTCTCTCTCTCTCTCTCTCTCTCTCTCTCTCTCTCTCTCTCTCTCTCTCTCTCTCTCTCTCTCTCTCTCCTTCTCCCCTTTTCCACTGTCTGGTAACCTACCAGTCTGGTTGATAATCATTCTCTTGTAGAAAGAACCCCATGTTTCACTTAATCCTTTTTTAATGAAAACCGTTAAAGTGGTGGCAAATTGATTTCAAACTTCCACTGATATAATGATCTTTTTAAAATTCACTTTGTCCTCGCCCAGTTAACAGTGATCCATCTCCTTATTATTCAACTATTGTTGAGAAGTAATTACAGCCAGAGGATTTCATTTGAACTTAATTGTAGAACAGAATAGATTCTTACTAAATTCAGTTACCAGCACATTAGTATTTAATAAGAAGGGAAATGGCATGGAATGCAATGGTAGCAAACAGAAGGAAGCACTCTAAAGAGCAGGTCAAGCTTAAACAAGGCAAGGACTGATAAGAACCAAACCCTGCTTAACAGCAGTAAACTGGGCTTGTCTGTGAATAAACAGCAGTGTAATTATGAATGAACTACCGTGAGGATTATTAAAGTCATTTTGTTTTGTAAGGTAAAGGTAAAAAAAATTCACCAGATTCCAAAGTACTATCAAACTGCTAACTCTATAGCTCTAATGTGTAAGGTACCTATAAAATATAACAAGAAATAAGCAAAAGAGTCACAGAGAAAAGTTAATGGGAATGTTTGTCATTGCAGTTCCCTATCAGGGTTGATTAACAGGCCATGTGCATCCTGATTCTGGTCTACATATTTCCACAGCAGAGCAGAAGTGAAGACATTATCATGTCCGCCGTGCATTATTATGCCTAGCATAATCACCACCCCACTCAGAGAGGCAGCATGACCAATTCTCCTCTACTGCCTTTCATGCGTTTGCATCCTAATGATTCTGTCCCCACAGATTGGTCTGTGATGATGGGATGTTTTAAGTCTGTTAGTGATAGTGAACCATCCAGGCCACCTCAGAATAACCCAAACCTACGGCTAATCATCCAGCTAATCTTAAAATAAACGACATTTAGGGCGAATTTGGTGACTTTTTCTGTGTAAGACTTTGGTAGATGCTCAGTGAGCATGTAATAAACCTCAATCAAACGCCAACATTTCATAGAACCACACCATCCATGTGTCCAGTCAGTCCGTATTTCAGTCATTCCAAGTGAACCTCCTGAAGTTTTGCTGTACTTGGGCCTTTCCCTCTCTCTCTTCGGGTCTTTTCTTTGTAGACCCCACATCACAATCTCTTAGCAAAGCCATATAAAAACTGAGAACCATGGGTTTTTAACTGCATTGGCAACCAATAGTCTATTCACTTTTAATGAAGTTATTATATTTGCTGGCAGTTAGCTCCTATAGCAGCTCCATGGTGCTCTGCTGTAGTGAGACATTTCATGGACTCATATTATTACACCATTCGCCCGTTACCGAGAGAGCATCACAGCATGCTGTAAATTTAATGAAGCAAGAGCCTTTTATTGCCTTTGTGCTTTAGGCACCTGAGGTTTGAGTGGGAATAAGAGGTGTGTGGGTTGCTACTGTAGTATTTCCATAGGAACATGGTAGACTTGTGTCTCTATGAAGTCTCTGTTTCTCTGTTTTCATGTCTGAATGACAAACTAGGCTACAACCTGGAACCAAAACCCAACACCGAACTCAAACCGGCTGAGCGCGTGTGCCAGTGAGCGCCATTGTGTATTTTGTCCGCCCACACCAAACCCAATCACGACACGCAGGTTAAAATATCAAAACAAACTCTGAACCAATTATATTAATTTGTGGACAGGTCAAAAAGCATTAAACATTTATGGAAATTTAGCTAGCTAGCTCGCACTTGCTCGTTCATTTGTCTTATTTAGCTAGCTAATTTGTCATGGGAATTAAACATTGAGTTGTTATTTTACCTGAAATGCACAAGGTCCTCTACTCCGCCAATTAATCCACACATAAAAAGGTAAACTGACTCCTTTCTAGTCATCTCTCTTCCTTCCAGGCTTTTTCTTCTCTTGACTTTATATTGCGATTGGCAACTTTCATAAATTAGTTGCATTACCGGCACTGACCTCGTTCGTCTATCAGTCACCCACATGGGTATAACCAATGAGGAGATGGCACATGGGTACCTGCTTCTATAAACCAATGAGGAGATGGGGGAGGCAGGACTTGCAGCGCGATTCTATTTTAGCCCTTGGCAACGCAGATGCTCATTGGCGCAGTGTGGGTGCAATAATTGAATAACATGTATGTCTACATTTAATTTGCAACACCCGTGAATGCGATGCCAGCGGTGCAGTCAACCTGTTAAACGTAAGAGTATGAAGCTATGAAATAAAAATAAAAATAGATAAAAATAGATTTCTGTTGGTGCCTAAAACTTTCTGTCTGCTCTTAACATGAATATAAGTGTACATAAATATGGTACACTATTTCCCAAAATGGGAATATGGCATAGAAATGCATGCCATGTGCCAGGTAAATGAAATTCTCGCAGGTGTTTTCTCCTTTCCATAATGGGCAGAAGGACGCCCCTTCCACACCACCTCATCTTGCATATCCCATAGGGACCTTCAGACACACAGTCACAGGTCTGAAAGGTAATTGTATCCTTCCTTTGCTTTCCCTGCTCTGTGGGGTTAATGTGAGGCAGCGTTTAATCCAATCTAAACACTGAAACAGATTTCCCATATGCCCCTGTCCTCTCTCCTCAGTGACCCTGTCACACACGGTTATTCTCAATGAGACCTGATGAGCCTGGCTGCAAATGAATCCCCTCTGTGTTTCATAATTAATGCCCGTGAATGGTGTGGAAGAGGATGCATCTTCCATTAGGTCATGTAAAATACAGGAGTTTTAATAGACCATTAGTCTCTGTTAGCGAGTTAGCGCTTCAGCGTTATAAAATGTTCTTATATTTATACTTGAACTTAGTCGTAAGATCATTTCCGACAGTGTGCTTACGTTGGATTCATAAAAGATACTGAGCATAAAAAACCGTGCTTACGCAGGTTCTAAGAGGCCCATTTGTAACGTACACAGCTGTGATCTATAAATCTAAAATGAACTTCAAATTGATGGCACCTGAACGTGCCTTAAAATCAGCGATTTCCCCTTATAGAATGCTAGCACAAATGAGGGTTTAGTCAGGAATAACCATGGACCAAAAGAGAAAAGCAAACTTTTTGGAAGACGAGATCACTTGTGGCAGGATGCGGCTGAATGATGTCTGTGACATACCCGACCTGTCACTCATTCCCTCTGGGATGTCCCAGTAGCGAGGAATCCCAGAGTGGACAGTACTTGGACATACACGGGTACGGCATGATAACAGCGTGTCTTCCTTTCCAGATTAGGGGCTAAATCTGCTCACAAATCTAACAGAACATTTATTGGGAGACGATTGCGACTTATAAACAATGGATCATCATGCTCAAAAAAAGTAATTTGAAGAAAGTCTCTGAAAACTCTCTCCCTTCTACAAGCACGGTTTCAATGTCTTCCAATAACGCAAGAACAGCCATGGTTACTTTTTTCTAATTTGACACAGTATTTATAGAACATCACATCCTGTTTTTAATTCAGAACACCTTGCGTCTGGCAATTATTTCCTCACACCTTTAATTGATCATTCCTAACTGCAATACATAATACATAACCAGCAGGAAAATCACTTACATCAAGTCTAGACTTTGCGTAGAGAGAAGATTATTTCCGCGTCAAAGGTTTTATAAATAAAAACTATTTATATGTGGTTTTCTGTGTAAGTCATACTTAAGATCAAAATTGATCGTACGTCCGTTTTAAAAATGAGGCCCCAGGCCTCTCTCTGATTGCAGGCAGAGCGAAATGGCTAGGGGACTGCGGTGACCTCTGTGATGACAAACTGCCACCCGTTCTGCATTTCTTCTGTGCTACGAAACAAGAGTGTGTTTGGAATCAGTAATAAGACTGGGTGCTTAGCAGTGTCTTCAACGTTTGGTTTGGTAGGGTGACCTCGGATTGTGAAAATGTTTAAGTCCTGGCAGAGCAGGAACCTGAGGAGAGAAAACTAGCCTGAGAATTCTGCTAACACTTCATTACAACTAGGTTGTGAGAAGGTTGGTAATGTCTTTACCTAGTCACTAGCTTACTAATTCACTAGCCTCGTAGTTAGAGTGTCTGACCTGGCATTGGAAGGTCGTGAGTTCAGAACCTGGCTGAGTCATACCAAAGACTGTAAAATAATGGGACCTGATGCATCTTGACTTTGGCACTCAGCATTAAGGAGATACTTTTGATTGGGGGTAAGGCCCTGTGATAGACTAGCATCCAGTACAGCAGGGGTACTTGTACATCATGCTGCCTCGCGCTACAGAAACAGGAGCTAGGTGCCTGCACTATTAGCTGTTTTGGCTTGTACAAGCCTGGGACAATAAGGTTCTATCTGCATTTTTTAAATCAAAACTGAGTTAATGACATACCCTTGTTCTGTTCAAGTTATAGAATATAGTACTCTAAATACCCCAATTCATGTTGTTAAGTTCAAAAGAATACAAGATAAACATTTCTGACACCATTCAAACCAATGAGTTCAGAACTTTAAATCCAATTATGTCAGAATCATATTTTTGCAGATAGAACCTTATAGTCCAAAGCTCTCGTAGTGACAAAGTTTTACAGACAACACTGTAAAGTCACAATTTTGGTAAAAACATGGTGACGTATTTTGGCTAAATTTGGTTCCTCTGTCCCTGTGTGGTGTCCTAAATGTGGACTGAGCTTTACAGCCCAGTGTGCACTCTATCATATCTCTCCAGGGGGAGTGGAGGGCCTCTCAGAATATAAACATGGCCATTGAATATGCTAGTGCTACTTAGCCGTCAGCTAATCTCCCAGGCCAGTTGTTCCAACAGCATCGTTACCAGTCTGAACCCATCTAATTTTATGGCCTCTATAACACAGTAGGAGGGGAAGACTGTGTAGACAGTGAAGAGGAGGAGGCTGGCTTCCAGTGTGATTTAGTACCTGGAGGATCAGCTCCACATTAGTCCAGCCTCCAGTGCACCCTCTTTATTAGTCTAATTGAAACAGAAACGGCGGGGTGATAATGCTATAACAACACCCCCATGCCTTCGCCCCTGAGCCAGAACCCGCTGCGCTGATACGCCCGCCGCAGCCTGCAATAAACCATAAATAAAATGGATAGGAGAGGGGACTGGGCCACGCTCATTGGCTCATTGACTCCGAGGAGCACTTTAACTTTCAAATCGCATGCACTAGAAAGATTAGACAGCAGCCAGCAGCAGGCCTCTTCTCTATGTCTGCATGGCCCACTCTTTCTGGCCTTTTCTCACCATTGGATTTTAAGTGTGGGAAGACCCAGCCAGTAAGGCCCAAGACGATAGACCTGGACCCAAGTTTTACACTCAGAGGAGTTCCTGTGAAACGCAGTGTGACTTAAACTGAACTGTACAGTATGTGTCATCTTCTCATCTATGGTACCCTGTTACAGGCAGCATCTCATCTATGGTACCCTGTTACAGGCAGCATCTCCTCTATGGGTACCCTGTTACAGGCATCATCTCCTCTATGGGTACCCTGTTACAGGCATCATCTCCTCTATGGGTACCCTGTTACAGGCATCACCTCCTCTATGTGTACCCTGTTACAGGCATCATCTCCTCTATGGGTACCCTGTTACAGGCATCACCTCCTCTATGTGTACCCTGTTACAGGCAGCATCTCCTCTATGGGTACCCTGTTACAGGCATCATCTCCTCTATGGGTACCCTGTTACAGGCATCATCTCCTCTATGGGTACCCTGTTACAGGCATCACCTCCTCTATGTGTACCCTGTTACAGGCATCATCTCCTCTATTTGTGTACCCTGTTACAGGCAGCATCTCATCTATGGTACCCTGTTACAGGCAGCATCTCCTCTATGGGTACCCTGTTACAGGCATCATCTCCTCTATGGGTACCCTGTTACAGGCATCATCTCCTCTATGGGTACCCTGTTACAGGCATCACCTCCTCTATGTGTACCCTGTTACAGGCATCATATCCTCTATGGGTACCCTGTTACAGGCATCACCTCCTCTATGTGTACCCTGTTACAGGCAGCATCTCCTCTATGTGTACCCTGTTACAGGCATCATCTCCTCTATGGGTACCCTGTTACAGGCATCATCTCCTCTATGGGTACCCTGTTACAGGCATCACCTCCTCTATGTGTACCCTGTTACAGGCATCATCTCCTCTATGGGTACCCTGTTACAGGCATCATCTCCTCTATGGGTACCCTGTTACAGGCATCATCTCCTCTATGGGTACCCTGTTACAGGCATCATCTCCTCTATGTGTACCCTGTTACAGGATTCACCTCCTCTATGGGTACCCTGTTACAGGCATCATCTCCTCTATGTGTACCCTGTTACAGGCATCACCTCCTCTATGGGTACCCTGTTACAGGCATCATCTCCTCTATGGGTACACTGTTACAGGCATCATCTCCTATATGGGTACCCTGTTACAGGCATCACCTCCTCTATGGGTACCCTGTTACAGGCATCACCTCCTCTATGGGTACACTGTTACAGGCATCACCTCATCTATGGGTACCCTGTTACAGGCATCCTCTCCTCTATGTGTACCCTGTTACAGGCATCATCTCCTCTATGGGTACCCTGTTACAGGCATCATCTCCTCTATGTGTACCCTGTTACAGGCATCATCTCCTCTATGGGTACCCTAATACAGGCATCACCTCCTCTATGGGTACCCTGTTACAGGCATCACCTCCTCTATGTGTACCCTGTTACAGGCATCATCTCCTCTATGGTACCCTGTTACAGGCATCACCTCCTCTATGGTACCCTGTTACAGGCATCATCTCCTCTATGTGTACCCTGTTACAGGCATCACCTCCTCTATGGTACCCCGGTACAGGCATCATCTCCTCTATGGGTACACTGTTTCAGGCATCACCTCATCTATGGGTACCCTGTTACAGGAATCCTCTCCTCTATGTGTACCCTGTTACAGGCATCACCTCCTCTATGGGTACCATGTTACAGGCATCATCTCCTCTATGTGTACCCTGTTACAGGCAGCATCTCCTCTATGTGTACCCTGTTACAGGCATCATCTCCTCTATGGGTACCCTGTTACAGGCATCCTCTCCTCTATTTGTGTACCCTGTTACAGGCATCATCTCCTCTATGGGTACCCTGTTACAGGCATCATCTCCTCTATGTGTACCCTGTTACAGGCATCATCTCCTCTATGTGTACCCTGTTACAGGCATCATCTCCTCTATGGGTACCCTGTTACAGGCATCATCTCCTCTATGTGTACCCGGTTACAGGCATCATCTCCTCTATGTGTACCCTGTTACAGGCAGCATCTCCTCTATGTGTACCCTGTTACAGGCATCCTCTCCTCTATTTGTGTACCCTGTTACAGGCATCATCTCCTCTATGGGTACCCTGTTACAGGCATCATCTCCTCTATGTGTACCCTGTTACAGGCATCATCTCCTCTATGTGTACCCTGTTACAGGCATCATCTCCTCTATGGGTACCCTGTTACAGGCATCATCTCCTCTATGTGTACCCGGTTACAGGCATCATCTCCTCTATGTGTACCCTGTTACAGGCATCATCTCCTCTATGGGTACCCTGTTACAGGCATCATCTCCTCTATGGGTACCCTGTTACAGGCATCATCTCCTCTATGGGTACCCTGTTACAGGCATCATCTCCTCTATGTGTACCCTGTTACAGGATTCACCTCCTCTATGGGTACCCTGTTACAGGCATCATCTCCTCTATGTGTACCCTGTTACAGGCATCACCTCCTCTATGGGTACCCTGTTACAGGCATCATCTCCTCTATGGGTACACTGTTACAGGCATCATCTCCTATATGGGTACCCTGTTACAGGCATCACCTCCTCTATGGGTACCCTGTTACAGGCATCACCTCCTCTATGGGTACACTGTTACAGGCATCACCTCATCTATGGGTACCCTGTTACAGGCATCCTCTCCTCTATGTGTACCCTGTTACAGGCATCATCTCCTCTATGGGTACCCTGTTACAGGCATCATCTCCTCTATGGGTACCCTGTTACAGGCATCACCTCCTCTATGTGTACCCTGTTACAGGCATCATCTCCTCTATGGGTACCCTAATACAGGCATCACCTCCTCTATGGGTACCCTGTTACCAGGCATCACCTCCTCTATGTGTACCCTGTTACAGGCATCACCTCCTCTATGGTACCCTGTTACAGGCATCATCTCCTCTATGTGTACCCTGTTACAGGCATCATCTCCTCTATGGGTACCCTGTTACAGGCATCACCTCCTCTATGTGTACCCTGTTACAGGCATCACCTCCTCTATGTGTACCCTGTTACAGGCATCACCTCCTCTATGTGTAACCTGTTACAGGCATCACCTCCCTCTATGTGTACCCTGTTACAGGCATCACCACCCTGTTACAGGCATCACCTCCTCTATGTGTACCCTGTTACAGGCATCACCTCCTCTATGGGTACACTGTTACAGGCATCACCTCCTCTATGGGTACACTGTTACAGGCATCACCTCATCTATGGGTACCCTGTTACAGGCATCCTCTCCTCTATGTGTACCCTGTTACAGGCATCATCTCCTCTATGGGTACCCTAATACAGGCATCACCTCCTCTATGGCAGGTAGCCCAGCGGTTAAGAGCGTTAGGCCAGAAACTGAAAAGTTGCTGGTTCTAATCCCAGAGCCGACCAGGTGAAAAACATCTGTCAATGTGCCCTTGAGCAAGGCAGTTAACCATAATTGCTCCTATAAGTCGCTCTAGATAAGAGTGTTTGCTAAATTACAAAAATGTACCAAAAATGTACCTTGTTATTGGCTTATAAGTGTCACCTGCTAAAACCACTAGCTATATCAACATCTCTCCACTTCGTGAAAACACTTATCTCCTGGTTGTTGGGAGACACACCTCCCCCTTGGACACAGAAACATGTCAGACAGAGAAATTTCCCTTGAGAAATCCTGTACCCAGCTCACCACAACACCACAGGGTTTTCATTTCTAGGAGGAAGTATTTGGGGTTGGACAACAACATAAGAGTTGGTTAAGTTAAAAGCTATCTCGCTTTGGTTAAAGTAAGAAAATGATTTCATATTGTATTTTGAGACAGGAAAAAGAGACATAAAAATAACAATTTTGTAGTTGCAAGGCTATTTGTCTTTGAGAAAAGACCATAATAACGCTGCTGTGATGACACTTCTATCTTGTATTTAAAACTGAAGTTCACAGAGTAGATGAGAGCCCGTAAGCCTTGATATTTACTGCTGAGACTGACGCTCATAACACCTAGCTGGGTGAATGATGATAGAAGATGGTTTCCGGGAAGTCACCACTGGTGACTAGATAAATACTAGTCTGAATACTGCTCTAATAGGAAACACAGTCAGATGCCTGCTAGTTCTCTTCTCTCTATGCGTGCTTGAGGAATCACAGAGCGAAGCAAACGTCTTCCTGAGTGTGTGTGTGGTTGACAGGGCTGGGCCAGGTCAATGGGTATGATTTATCACCCTATTTAAACACTGTACATCAGTGAAAGCTGGGGGCATGAGCCTGTCCTCTTCTAGCTCCTCCGACCAGCCTCCACTGCTGTAATATTTTCTCTACTGAGGAGAGGCAACGTCTCTTCGAGACAGAATCAATGGTGGAGTGCTGCACTGCCTTCCAACGGGCTAACAATGAAGCTGCAACAATTACAGTCAGACACACAGCCTGGAACGAAGTCCACACATATCTCTGTAAATAGCTGGGGATGAGGGGAAAAAACACTACCAGTTGTTTGTTAAAGATCCACTTGTGGGTCATTCTTGGTATACAGACAGGACAGTACTCCTGGTCCCTATTACATGTTCACAGATTGAAAAAACAACCCAAAAACAGTACCGTTATTGATCTAGGTCCCTCAGAGGGTATTCAGCCAAGCAATGCATTCTGTTGAGCATGATACGCATTAGGAAGCCATACTGTATGTGTGTGTAGTGTGTCATGAATGTACCTGTATGGAGAGGCAGAGGGGAGGGCAGATAGGCCTGTTTTATGGCCTCCATTAGGCATATGATGTATTTGATGACTTCTGTAACCGTAGAAGCATTGGTTTCATGCTATCAATTCTTGGGCCGACACTCTTCTCTGTATATATAAATGAGGTCGCTCTTGCTGCTGGTGAGTCTCTGATCCACCTCTACGCAGACGACACCATTCTGTATACTTCTGGCACTTCTTTGGACACTGTGTTAACAACCTTCCAGATGAGCTTCAATGCCATACAACTCTCCTTCAGTGGCCTCCAACTGCTCTTAAATACAAGTAAAACTAAATGCATGCTCTTCAACCGATCGCTACCTGCACCTTTCCCGCCCATCCGGCGGTTCTGACTTAGAATATGTGGACAACTACAAATACCTTGGTGTCTGATTAGACTGTAAACTCTCCTTCCAGACTTACATAAAACATCTCCAATCCAAAGTTAAATCTAGAATTGGCTTCCTATTTCACAACAAAGTCCCCTTCACTCATGCTGCAAAACATACCCTCGTAAAACTGACCATCTTACCGATCCTCGACTTTGGCGATGTCATTTACAAAATAGCCTCCAACCCCCTACTCAACAAACTGGGATGCAGTCTATCACAGTGCCATCCGTTTTGTCACCAAAGCCCCATATACTACCCACCACTGAGACCTGTACACTCTTGTTGGCTGGCCCTCGCTTCATACTCGTCACCAAACCCACTGGCTCCAGGTCATCTACAAGACCCTGCTAGTTAAGGTCTCGCCTTATCTCTGCTCGCTGGTCACCATATCTGCGCCCACCTGTAGCACGCTTTACAGCAGGTATATTTCACTTGTCACCCCCAAAGCCAATTCCTCCCTCCTTTCTCCTTCCAATTCTCTACTGCCAATGACTGGAATGAACTACTGGAAACACTCATCTCCCTCAGTAGCTTTAAGCACCAGCTGTCAGAGCAGCTCACAGATCACTGCACCTGTACATAGCCCATCCATAAATAGCCCAAACAACTACCTCTTCCCCTGCTGTATTTATTTATTTATTTTGCTCCTTTGCACCCCGGTATTTCTACTTTGCACACTCATCTACCGTCAAATCTACCATTCCAGTGTTTTAATTGCTATATTGTATTTACTTCGCCACCATGGCCTATTTATTGCCTTTACCTCCCTTATCTCACCTCATCTGCTCACATTGTATATAGACTTATTTTTCTACTGTATTATTGACTGTATGTTTGTTTTACTCCATGTGTCAAACTGCTTTCCTTTATCTTGGCCAGGTCACAGTTGTAAATGATAACTTGTTCTCAACTTGCCTACCTGGTTAAATAAAGGTGAAAATAATAAAATAAAATAAAATATGACCAGACCAATCCATCATGCTGAGACACTAAGGTTATGCTCTTGAATAACACAGGTCCTATAGACATGTACTCTGGTAGGATAGGGTCTATGACCTGTCAGTGTTCATCCTCACACCTCTCTCTAAATATACTTTAGGTTTGGTTCCCCTCCCTCTAAAAGTCTTTATGATGAACAAGAAAGTGGTTTCTGTACTTACACTTTTATTTTGAGTCAGCGTGGATGCTGTTAGTCGCAGTTTGTGTCCAACTCTCATTCTCTCTCTCTCTCATCCTCCCTCTCCCCCTCCCTGTCTCTCTCTTCTCCTCCCCTCCTTCACACTCTCTCTCTCTTCTCCACCCTCTCCCCCCTCCCTCTCTCTTGTCCCACAGCCTTTGTGTTGAGCTGTACCTTTCCCCAGCGGCCGGTCTGTGGGGATGTGTCTGTGAGCAGCCTCCACTCTGGTGGAGAGGCCTACTTTTACTGTCTGACTGGGTACCAGCTGCAGGGAACCAACACACTGACCTGCCTCAACGCCAGCACCCCCTACTGGAGCGGCACGGAGCCGCAGTGCCACGGTGAGGGCTGGGGGCAGCTAGCTACACACCTCTCACCCCCAAATACCACAATGGGACCAGTAGACCTTGCTATGCACACATACTTTCTCCACAGTTATTGAACATATTAATAGACACACACACTTTTCTCTTCTCAATCCTTATCACATAGCCTTTCAAAAACAAATTCACATGTGATTTGTCCTGCAACTATTCCTACCAGAGCATCAACACAGTTCTTCCCTCTGCAACAAGTGAGACGTGTAACGACATTAATACGTTGTCCTCGCTGGAGCAGTGAGACCACTTGAATGATCTCACATGCACTCAGCTTGGTGTTGCTCAAAAGTGAATTGGGGTTTAATCATTGTGAGCTGCAGTGTCTGTTGCACTGGGGTGGTGAATGTTAAGCAGCCAGCCCTTTTCAGTCAGGCCTCGCCTCTAAGAAGTGAAGCACTAAACAAAACAAGACACGTTTTTTGTTGTTGTTCTCAGCCGAACGAAGGACTGCGTCATATTTTCTCTTCCAAGAAGTTCACCTCTTGATTCTGCTTGTATTCGTCTTGCATAACAAGCACAGATTCAGACAGGGTTCAATCCCTGGTGGAGGACAGACAGTTTAGATGCAGGATCTCATGTTGGTGCTCAGATGAGCACCAGTGATGAATAGTGAGTGAATGTTTTAGTCCTGGGTTGGAACAATGGGTCTCTACATTGTTTTAACACTGAATGGAGAGCAGGGAGGCTCCCTCCTTGCGTTGGGCATCGTCAAGGCATAGTTTAGAAAATGTGCGGAGAGACTATAAGGATTCTCTCTCCTACCATTCATACAGTGTGTGTGTGTGTGTGTGTGTGTGTGTGTGTGTGTGTGTGTGTGTGTGTGTGTGTGTGTGTGTGTGTGTGTGTGTGTGTGTGTGTGTGTGTGTGTGTGTGTGTGTGTGTGTGTGTGTGTGTGTGTGTGTGTGTGTGTGTGTGTGTGTGTGTGTGTGTGTGTGTGTGTGCCTGCGTGCCAGACAGTGGTCCCAGAGCCCACAGCACGGTGTCTGCCAGGGTATGATTACTGATGGCAGGCCAGAGTGCCACAGAGCAGGTTAAGGCTGAGGCTGCTGCTCTGCTTTAATTAAGCCTTGTGTCTACCTAGCTTACCTTCACCTCGTCTGTTGTGATACACTGTTACCAATACCAGACCCACTCACTATTTGATTTATTTACACAAGCTCAAATCTTGCTCTTACTCACCACCTCGACTCATTGTGTTCTCCGGATGTATCTCTAGTCATGGTTTCCCAAGGTACAGTATTCTCTGTCGTGACACATTCTGTTTGACTGAGATTTAAGCAAATGTTTCTCCCAGACTAAAATATGTCTCTCTCCCTCCTCCTCCCATCCCACCATTCTCCTTTCCTCTCCTCTCATCCCACCCTTCTTCTCTTCTGTCCTCTCCTCCCATCCCACGAATCTTCTCTTCTGTCCTCTCTTCCCATCCCATCCTTCTTCTCTTCTGTCCTCTCCTCCCATCCCACGCATCTTCTCTTCTGTCCTCTCCTCTCACCCCACCCTTCTTCTCTTCTGTCCTCTCCTCCCATCCCACGAATCTTCTCTTCTGTCCTCTCTTCCCATCCCATCCTTCTTCTCTTCTGTCCTCTCCTCCCATCCCACGCATCTTCTCTTCTGTCCTCTCCTCTCACCCCACCCTTCTTCTCTTCTGTCCTCTCCTCCCATCCCACGCATCTTCTCTTCTGTCCTCTCCTCTCACCCCACCCTTCTTCTCTTCTGTCCTCTCTTCCCATCCCATCCTTCTTCTCTTCTGTCCTCTCCTCTCATCCCACCCTTCTTCTCTTCTGTCCTCTCCTCCCATCCCACGAATCTTCTCTTCTGTCCTCTCTTCCCATCCCATCCTTCTTCTCTTCTGTCCTCTCTTCCCATCCCATCCTTCTTCTCTTCTGTCCTCTCTTCCCACCCCACCCTTCTTCTCTTCTGTCCTCTCCTCCCATCCCACGCATCTTCTCTTCTGTCCTCTCCTCTCACCCCACCCTTCTTCTCTTCTGTCCTCTCCTCCCATCCCACGCATCTTCTCTTCTGTCCTCTCCTCTCACCCCACCCTTCTTCTCTTCTGTCCTCTCCTCCCATCCCACGCATCTTCTCTTCTGTCCTCTCCTCTCACCCCACCCTTCTTCTCTTCTGTCCTCTCTTCCCACCCCACCCTTCTTCTCTTCTGTCCTCTCCTCCCATCCCACGCATCTTCTCTTCTGTCCTCTCCTCTCACCCCACCCTTCTTCTCTTCTGTCCTCTCCTCCCATCCCACGCATCTTCTCTTCTGTCCTCTCCTCTCACCCCACCCTTCTTCTCTTCTGTCCTCTCTTCCCATCCCATCCTTCTTCTCTTCTGTCCTCTCCTCTCATCCCACCCTTCTTCTCTTCTGTCCTCTCCTCCCATCCCACCCTTCTTCTCTTCTGTCCTCTCTTCCCATCCCATCCTTCTTCTCTTCTGTCCTCTCCTCTCACCCCACCCTTCTTCTCTTCTGTCCTCTCTTCCCATCCCATCCTTCTTCTCTTCTGTCCTCTCCTCTCACCCCACCCTTCTTCTCTTCTGTCCTCTCCTCTCACCCCACCCTTCTTCTCTTCTGTCCTCTCCTCCCATCCCACGCATCTTCTCTTCTGTCCTCTCCTCTCACCCCACCCTTCTTCTCTTCTGTCCTCTCCTCCCATCCCCCATCTTCTCTTCTGTCCTCTCCTCTCACCCCACCCTTCTTCTCTTCTGTCCTCTCCTCCCATCCCACGCATCTTCTCTTCTGTCCTCTCCTCTCACCCCACCCTTCTTCTCTTCTGTCCTCTCTTCCCACCCCACCCTTCTTCTCTTCTGTCCTCTCCTCCCATCCCACGCATCTTCTCTTCTGTCCTCTCCTCCCATCCCACGCATCTTCTCTTCTGTCCTCTCCTCCCATCCCACGCATCTTCTCTTCTGTCCTCTCCTCTCACCCCACCCTTCTTCTCTTCTGTCCTCTCCTCTCACCCCACCCTTCTTCTCTTCTGTCCTCTCATCCCATCCTTCTTCTCTTCTGTCCTCTCCTCTCATCCCACCCTTCTTCTCTTCTGTCCTCTCCTCCCATCCCACCCTTCTTCTCTTCTGTCCTCTCTTCCCATCCCATCCTTCTTCTCTTCTGTCCTCTCCTCTCACCCCACCCTTCTTCTCTTCTGTCCTCTCTTCCCATCCCATCCTTCTTCTCTTCTGTCCTCTCCTCTCACCCCACCCTTCTTCTCTTCTGTCCTCTCTTCCCATCCCATCCTTCTTCTCTTCTGTCCTCTCCTCTCATCCCACCCTTCTTCTCTTCTGTCCTCTCCTCTCATCCCACCCTTCTTCTCTTCTGTCCTCTCCTCCCATCCCACGAATCTTCTCTTCTGTCCTCTCTTCCCATCCCATCCTTCTTCTCTTCTGTCCTCTCTTCCCATCCCATCCTTCTTCTCTCCCTCCTCCTCCCATTCTCTCCTCTCTCTCCTCTCCTCTCCTCTCCTCTCCTCTCCTCTCCTCTCCTCTCCTCTCCTCTCCTCTCCTCTCCTCTCCTCTCCTCTCCTCTCCTCTCCTCTCCTCTCCTCTCCTCTCCTCTCCTCTCCTCTCCTCTCATCCCATTTTTCTTCTCTCATCTATCTCATCTTCCTTCTCTCCTCCCATTCCTACTTCATGGGCATCCCAGCTGCCTGTGGTGGCATTGTCCGGAATGCCACGGTCAGCCGCATTGTGTCACCTGGTTTCCCTGGCAACTACAGCAACAACCTGACGTGCCATTGGCTTCTGGAGGCCCCAGAGGGACAGCGAATGCATGTCCACTTTGAGAAGGTGGCCCTGGCAGAGGACGATGACAGGTGGGATGTTGGTCATGGGGTTCAATTCACTACAGTGTTCAGTCAGACCTGGGTTCAAATAGTATTCATTTTTTCCCAAGTATTTTGAGCTTTGATTAAGTGTGTCCAGCTCCGCTACAGGATGGGACTAAAAACAAACAAAGGATAGGCAAATTGACATCATTTAAGTCAATTGGAGGTGTACCTGTGGATGTATTTCAAGGCCTACCTTCAAACTCAGTGCCTCTTTGCTTGACATCATGGGAAAATATAAATAAATCACCCAAGACCTCAGAGAAAAAAATTGTAGACAAGTCTGATTCATCCTTGGGACCAATTCCCAAACTCCTGAAGGTACCACATTCCAAAGCCGACACCTCATTTGGCCGCCTTTCGTTCCAGTTCTCTGCTGCCTGTGACTGGAATGAATTGCAAAAATCGCTGAAGTTGGAGACTTTTATTTCCCTCACCAACTTCAAACATCTGCTATCTGAGCAGCTAACCGATCGCTGCAGTTGTACATAGTCTATCGGTAAATAGCCCACCCAATTTGACCTAACTCTGTGTTGTCTGTTCACACTGCTATGCTTTATCTTGGCCAGGTCGCAGTTGCAAATGAGAACTTGTTCTCAACTAGCCTACCTGGTTAAATAAAGGTGAAATAAAAAAATCTGTACAAACAATAGTACGCAAGTATAAACTCCATGGGACCACGCAGCCGTCATACCCCCCAGGAAGAAGACACATTTTGTCTCCTAAATATGAACGTACTTTGGTGTGAAAAGTGCAAATCAATCCCAGAACAATAGCAAAGGAACTTGTGAAGATGCTGGAGGAAACAGGTACAAAAGTTTCTATATCCACAGTAAAACGAGTCCTATATCGACATAACCTGAAAGGCCACTCATTAAGGAAGAAGCCACTGCTCCAAAACCGGCATTAAAAAAAGCCAGACTACGGTTTGCAACTGCACATGGGGACAAAGATCGTACTTTTGGGAGAAATGTCCTCTGGTCTGATGAAACAAAAATAGAACTGTTTGGCCCTAATGACCATCGTTATGTTTTGAGGAAAAAGGGGGAGGGCTTGCAAGCCAAAGAACACCATCCCATCCTTGAAGCACGGGGGTGGCAGCATCATGTTGTGGGGCTGCTTTGCTGCAGGAGGGACTGGTGCACTTCACAAAATAGATGGCATCATGAGGAGGAAAATTATGTGGATATATTGAAGCAACATCTCAAGACATCAGTCAGGATGTTAAAGCTTGGTCGCAAATGGGTCTTCCAAATGGACAATGATCCCAAGCATACCTCCAAAGTTGTGGCAAATTGGCTTAAGGAGAACAAAGTCAAGGTATTGGAGTGGCCATCACAAAGCCCTGACTTCAATCCCATAGAACATTTGTGGGCAGAACTACTTAAAAAGTGTGTGCGAGCAAGGAGTCCTACAAACCTGACTCAGTTACACCAGCTCTGTCAAGAGGAATGGGCCAAAATTCACCCAATGTATTGTGGGAGGCTTGTGGAAGGCTACCTGAACTGTTTGACCCAAGTTAAAACATTTAAAGGCTATGCTACCAAATACTAATTGAGTGTATGTAAACTTCTGACCCACTGGGAATGTGATGAAAGAAATAAAAGCTGAAATAAATCATTCTCTCTACTATTATTCTGAGATTTCACATTCTTATTAAAATAAAGTGGTGATCCTAAATGACCCAAGACAGGGAATCTTTACTAGAATTAAATGTCAGGAATTGTGAAAAACTGAGTTGAAATGTATTTGGCTAAGGTGTATGTAAACTTCCGACTATATATTCAATATATATATCTATATATTGAATATATATTGAATAGGTATGGACACACCTACTCATTTTATAGTTTTTCTTTATTTGTACTTTTTTCTACATTGTAGTATAATAGTGAAGACATCAAAACTATGAAATAACACATATGGAATCATGTAGTAACTAGAAAAGTGTTAAACACATCCAAATATATTTGGGTTTCTTCAAAGTAGACTGCCACAGGAAAGGAAGACTCAGAGATACCGCTGTTGCAGAGGATAAGTTCATTAGAGTTAAATAAATGCTTCACAGAGTTCAAGTAACAGACACATCATAGCATCAACTGTTCAGAGGAGACAGTGTGAATTAGGCCTTCGTTGTTGAATTGCTGCAAAGAAACCACTAAAGGACACCAATAAGAAGAGACTTTCTTGGGCCAAGAAACACGAGCAATGGACATTAGACAGGTGGAAATCTGTCCTTCGGTCTGATGAGTCCTAATTTACGGTTTTTGGTTCCAAACGCCGTGTCTTTGTGAGACGTAGAGTAGGTAAACGGATGATCTCTGCATGTGTTTTTCCCACGAGAAGCATAGAGGAGGAGGTGTGATGGTGTGGGAGTGCTTTGTTGGTGACACTGTTTGTGATTTATTTACATTTCGATGCACACTTAACCAGCATAGCTACGACAGCATTCTGCAGCGATAAGCCATCCCATCTGGCTTGCGCTTAGTGGGACTATCATTTGTTTTTTCAACAGGACAATGACCCACAACACACCTCCCGGCTTTGAAGAATCTTTGAAAAATCTCAAATATAAAATATGTATCATGTAGTATCCAAATATTTTTGGTTACTACATGATTCCATATGTGTTATTTCATAGTTGTGATGTCTTCACTATTATTCTACAATAACAAAAACACTTGAATGAATAGGTGCATTATTAGGTTTCACTATTGGAAAGCTGCTGCGGTCATCCTGCTACAGACCTAAACTGCTACAGACCTATATCTATCCTACCCTGTCTTTCTAAGGTCTTCGAAAGCGAAGTTAACAAACAGATTACTGACCATTTCGAATCCCACCATACCTTATAATAATAATAATAATAATAACCTTCTCCGCTATGCAATCTGGTTTCAGAGCTGGTCATGGGTGCACCTCAGCCACGCTCAAGGTTCTAAACGACATCATAACCGCCATCGATAAGAGACATTACTGTGCAGCCATGTTCATCGACCTGGCCAAGGCTTTCGACTCTGTCAATCACAACATTCTTATTGAAAGACTCGACAGCCTTGATTTCTTAAATGATTGCCTCGCCTGGTTTACCAACTACTTCTCTGATAGAGTTCAGTGTGTCAAATCGGAGGGCCTGTTGTCTGGACCTCTGACAGTCTCTATGGGTATGCCACAGGGTTCAATTCTCGGGCAGACTCTCTTTTCTGTATACATCAATGAGGTCGCTCTTGCTGCTGGTGATTCTCTGATCCACCTCTACACAGACGACACCATTCTGTATACTTCTGCCACTCCTTGGACACTGTGTTAACTAACCTCCAGATGAGCTTCAGTGGCATATAACTCTCCTTCCGTGGCCTCCAACTGCTCTTAAACGCAAGTAAAACTAAATGCATGCTTTTCAATCGATCGCTGCCCACACCTGCTCGCCCGTCCAGCATCACTACTCTGGACGGCTCTGACTTAGAATACGTGGACAACTACAAATACCCGAGTGTCTGGTTAGACTGTAAACTCTCCTTCCAGACTCACATTAAGCATCTCCAATCCAAAATTAAATCTAGAATCGGCTTCTTATATCGCAACAAAGCATCCTTCACTCATGCTGCCAAACATACCCTCGTAAAACTGACCATCCTACCGATCCTCGACTTTGGTGATGTCATCTATAAAATAGCCTCCAACACTCTACTCAACAAACTGGATGCAGTCTATCACAGTGCCATCCGTTTTGTCACCAAAGCCCCATACAATATCCACCATTGCGACCTGTACGCTCTCGTTGGTTGGCCCTCGCTTCATACTCGTCGCCAAACCCACTGGCTACAGGTCATCTACAAGTCTCTGCTAGGTAAAGCCCCACCTTATCTCAGCTCACTGGTCACCATAGCATCACCCACTTGTAGCACGCGCTCCAGCAGGTATATCTCACTGGTCACCCCCAAAGCCATTTCCTTCCTTTGGTCGTCTTTCCTTCCAGTTCTCTGCTGCCAAAGACTGGAACGAATTGCAAATATCTCTGAAGCTGGAGACTCAAATCTCCCTCACTAGCTTTAAGCACCAGAGCAGCTTACAGATCATTGCACCTGTACATAGCCCATCTGTAAACAGCCCATCTATCTACCTACCTCATCCCCAAACTGGTATTTATTTATTTATTTTGCTCCTTTGCACCCCAGTATCTCTACCGGCACATTCATCTTCTGCCGATCTACCATTCCAGTGTTTAATTGCTATATTGTAATTACTTCGCCACCATGGCCTATTTATTTCCTTAACTTACCTCATTTGCACTCACTGTATATAGACTTTTTGTTTTCTTGACTTTATGTTTTGTTTGTTCCATGTGTAACTCTGTGATGTTGTATGTGTCGAATTGCTACGCTTTATCTTGGCCAGGTCGCAGTTGCAAATGAGCACTTGTTCTCAACTAGCCTACCTGGTTAAATAAAGGTGAAATAAAAAAAGATTTTAAAAACTCACAGGGCTATTCCATTTTTTATATTGCACCAGGCCAACTCAATAAAGTAGAAAACTATCTGGACCCAGGTCTGCTAAAGTCTTCTGGCCTTATTGTTCTACTCCAGTACACTATCCAGGTCTAAATGCTCACTTGAGTACATTAGTCATTCAACATGCAGTCAACAGCCCATCAGAGTCCTACTGCTGTCTCTGTGACAGTTGGACTTGATTCTCACCGCAGGCTCATGGTTCTGTTGTCACACACGTCATTACCAGTCCATTCCTCTGATACACTTCCAGGCATTGTCTCATCATCTGAGGTACAGATTCAATGGAACATCTGTGTCTCTGTGTCAGAATGGAAATCCAATTTTGAGAAAATAGTTTAAGAGGAAGGTAGAAAGAGAGAGAGAGAAAGAAATACTGAAATAATTGGAAACATGTCACTTGAATCCCCTTCTTACTTTATTTTTTGACTGTCATTGTGAAACTATACAGAACAATAATATATATGCAACATGTAAAGTGTTTGTCCCATGTTTCATGAGCTGAAATAAAATATCCCAGAAATGTTATTTATGCACAAAAAGCTGATTTCACTCAGATTTTGTGCCAAAATAGTGAGGATTTCTTCTTTGCCAAGATAATCCAGCAACCTGACAGGTGTGGCATATCAAGAAGCTGATTAAACAGCATGATCATTACACAGGTCGGCCTTGTGCCAAAAGGCCACTCTAAAATGTGCAGTTATGTTACACACCACAATGCCACAGATGTCTCAAGTTTTGAGTGTGCATGCAATTGCCATGCTGACTGCAGGAATGTCCACCACAGCTGTTTCCTGATCATTTTATTATAATTTCTCTACCATAAGCCGCATCCAATGTTGTTTTAGAGAATTTGGCAGTACGTCCAACCATCCGCAGACCACCTGTATGGCGTCGTGTGAGTGAGCGGTTTGCTGATGTCAGCGTTGTGAACAGACTGCCCCATGGTGGCGGTGGGGTAATGGTATGGACAGGCATAAACTACAGACAATGAACACAATTGCATTTTATCAGTGGCAATTTGAATGCACAGAGATACCGTGACGAGATCCTGAGGCCCATTGTCGTGCAATCTCATATTTCAGCATGATAATGCACAGCCCCATGTCACAAGGATCTTATACACAATTCCTGGAAGCTGAAAATGTCCCAGTTCTTCCATGGCCTGCATACTCACCATACATGTCAGCCATTGAGAATGTTTGGGATGCTCTGGATCGAAGTGTACGACAGCATGTACCAGTTCCTGCCAATATCCAGCAACTTCGCACAGGCATTGAAGAGGAGTGGGACAACATTCCACAGGCCAGAATCAACAGCCTGAACTGAATATATTTCAATTTAATGATTTCCTTATATGAACTGTAACTCAGTATAATCTTTGAAAATGTTAGCATTTATATTTATTTTCCTTATTGGAATCATAATGCTATGTGACTGCATCTATAAGCTGTTGTGAATGTTTGTAAGGCAATATAACACTTCACAAGAGGGGGCTTCAAATTAATTAATTGAATTGACTAGGACATGCTTATCTGAGTTGAGATAATGTTGTTTTTATGAGTGGTAGCCGCTGTGTCTGGAGACAATAACAAATGTACTTTTAATGAGGTAAGTAGGCTAGCTCCTCAGCTGTACTGAAATATATCATTGGTCTTATATGCAGAACAGTCAAGCCCGATGCTGTACGACCATATCACACTCCTTCCTGTTGCTTCATCTCATTAGGAACGTGCCCACTACGCATATTACGAGGTTTTAGAAATCCAACCAGGTACTGATGTGTTTTCATTTCTCTCTTTCAGGCTTCTGATCAAAAATGGGAACAACATTGATTCTCCTCCGCTGTATGACTCATATGAGGTGGAGTACCTGCCCAACGAGGGCCTGGTGAGCACCTCCAGATCCCTCTTCATAGAGCTCACCACTGACGGTGCAGGCACCTCCACCGGCATCGCCATCAGATACCAAGGTAGACACATTGTCACGCCCTGACCTTAGAGATCCTTGTTATTCTCTATGTTTGGTTAGGTTTGGTTAGGAGCCTATCGTTGTCTCTGACTGGGGAACATACTTAGGTAGCCCTTTTCCCCACTTTCAGTTGTGGGATCTTATTTTCTGTTTAGTGTCTGTGCCTGACGGAATTGTTCGCTTTCGTGTTATGTCGTTGTTGTTTTGTTTTTTGGTGTCATCATTATAAAAACACGATGTACGCCTACCACGCTGCGCCTTGGTCTCCTTCTCCCAACGAGAGCCGAAACACACATCCCCAAGGGAGCTAACGCAAGTCTTCAGGTCTCGGTTACCCCTAGCCCCCCCTTTGACCTTCTCCATCTCACAGAGACCCATCCAGGTCATGGCACCAATGTTACTAACTGGCGTAGAAGGCAGGTTCCCTGTGTGCCACACGACGAGGCATGGGTATCTAACACAAGTCTTCAGGTCTTTGGAAAGGGTACATGGCTATGAAAAGCCAACTGACATTTACTCCTGAGGTAATGACCTGTTGCACCCTCGACAACAACTGTAATTATTACTTGACCCTGCTGGTCATCTATGAATGTTTGAACATCTTGAAGAACAATCTGGCCTAAATGGGCATGTAATTCTTATCATCTCCACCTACCACAGCCAGAACAGGACTGGCCAGCCCTCAGAGCTTGGTTCCTCTCTAGGTTTCTTCCTAGGTTCTTGCCTTTCCAGGGAGTTTTTCCTAGCCACCGTGCTTCTACATCTGCATTGCTTGCTGTTTGGAGTTTTAAGCTGGGTTTCTGTATAGCACTTTGTGACATCTGCTGATGTAAAAAGGGCTTTATAAATACATTTCATTGATTTGATTGATACTCAAGGATACTCAAACTTTCCTCACATACAGTCCAGCAGTGTAAAATTATTGGAGATAAAAACTGTTGTTTAAGAAATGCATCACGCAGACTCCTCCAGGCACCGGTGTGGAAAAAAGACACTGCCTCAGGCCCTCTCCTCTTCTTTCCCTTCTATAAATAATTGGAATGGAATTAAGTGAAACATAACATAACAATTGAAGTCCTCCGCCTTGAACAGTTGTTCTTCAAACTTTTAAATGTTACATTTTTCTCTAAACTCATCCCCAGTCATCCTCTCTACTTATGTGGCAATTCATACATGGATTTTCAAAGGGCTATTCAGAGCTTGGAGTCAGAGCCACATCACAGGTCCTGGAGTCATTATCCAATCAGATCAATTTAATCTGTATTGGGCTTCAATTTACTGTAGCAAATGTAAGAGAGCAGCGCTGCTTATCCTAATGGGCCGTGTGTGGGTTGTCTTTAACAGCATTACCCTGTTCAATCTGACACCGTGTATAACTGCTTTAATAGTGCTCCTCTCATCCTGAAACCATTACATGTCAGTCAGTGGGTTGAAGCAGCAGACCACCAATTAAATGTACCTCTGGGTCTGCTCCGTCTCTGCTAGGCAGCGAGCTAGCGAGCGGCTCGCTAACTGGAAAGTCAATGGCCCGCTGCCTATGGCAGACATGGGGCTCAGTGACACAGTCTGGCCTTTTTTCTGTGGTTGATCCACATATTCTCTCCTTCACAGCGTTTGCAGTGGGCCACTGCTATGAGACGTTTGTCAAGTACGGTAACTTCACCAGTAATGACAGCACGTGGGCAGTGGGGACGGTGGTAGAGTTCACCTGTGACCCTGGCTACACCCTGGAGCAGGGCTCTGTCATCATTGAGTGCATGGACCACAACAACCCCCAGTGGAACGAGACTGAGCCCGCCTGCAGAGGTATGCTGTGTGTTTTGGTTCTGTGTAGGAAATGAGCCATATGATATTGTTGCACAGAGTATTTTTGCTTACTGTGTGTGTGTGTGTTACAGCTGTTTGCAGTGGAGAGATGACTGACTCTGCTGGAGTGGTCCTGTCTCCTAACTGGCCGGAGGCCTACGATAGCGGCCAGGACTGCATCTGGGGGATTCACGTGGAGGAAGACAGGAGGATCATGCTAGACATCCAAGTGTACGTATCTTAATTAACTCTTACGTTCTACACTACAGATTATCCTGAACATTAGATATAACATTTTATGTAGACACAGAAAAGGGATGTTAGCTATGGGAACCCTTTAAAACAATGTCCTTCCCATAGCAGTTCAAGTGGAGGACGCTCCACCACAGAATAGCTCTAACCTTTGTAAGAATATTGACCCTCACACAAGCTCTACAGCAGATCTCTACACTCAGATCATTAGGAGAAGCTTTACTGCTGATGTACAAACACGGCCCTGACTTCAAACAGAAACTGACAGTGCAAAAAACTACCCCACTGTGACTGGTTAAACAAATCAAAAGAGAAAAGGGCTGAAGATAAAATAATATGTTGCTCTTGGATGGGAAACATAAGTAGCAGCAGACAAAGGTTAATTACCAACTGGAAAGGAAACTAATTATTTCACAGGGGTTCGGACAGAGGTGGTGTGTGTGTGTTCTGCTGAATCAGATAGGTTGACTTGAGCAGAGCAGGGGAGAGGAGCGAGAGTTTTCCTTGATAGTGATGTCAGGTGAAGGCTGGGAACAGAAGACCCTGCTGTGTCAGACCTTGATAGATTAACCATGCGTACAATCATTTGGATTCCTTAATTAAGAACTGGCTCATTTGCATATGTTGTCTCTCTTGCTCTTTTCTCTTCCCTCTCTCTTCGGAACGCCTCAACTGTGGTTGTACATTCTGAAGCATTGTAATAAATGGCATCCTCCATGTTTGGTACAAGAAGCTGTCAAAATAATGAATTTCCTATTCATTTAGAGGGGATGCGATTTGGGCAGATATGACTTTCAGGGACACTGGTGAAGAGCGTTCAGCTCAACCTTGGAGCGTTGATGAGAATTCAGCCTGAGAGTGCATGTGGGTGAGACAGGAGAAGGCTATCTAAGGATAATCTACAGGATTTCCTCCCCAAGGGGAAATATGAGAACCTAACATCTGCAATCTTAGTTTAACGACATCACTCAAACCACTGTTATCCTTCAGTATATCCTCAAAGAAAGCATTCAGTCTCTGATCATAGTGATGAAACCAGGGTTGCACAAAGCGTGATTGTGCTTGGAGCACAGTCACTGATAATCTGAACACACAGACTCTCGTGCCATGAACCTGCATATACCATGCCTGATGCCTCCCTCTTGGCCTACTAGTCACGCCAGCATTCTGAAACACCATTGCACAGTGTGTCTTTCCTAAAGCTCGTTGCCAGGGTTTAGGAACACTTTACCACGATAATGAGAACAATCTCATTCCTCTATAGTCATTCATCACGGCCCAGTGTCCTGTTCACCGCTCCCACAATCACACAGGACCAGGGGCCCTAATGACGGCTGGGACACTCATCCAGGGGAACTACCAATGACGACTGGTAAATCCCGACCAACTAGGAGTACTAGCTAGGCGCTCGTTAAGAGCTCAGGTGCAGGAGATGGGGTTGTGAACAACATGCAGGTGTGGAGGATGATACACCTGGGGTGTAGTTCAGCAGCCTAAGTTCAGACGCTGCAGATGTTGACGGAGGGGTCCAACACCTAAATAGTGTTTAGGAGTGTATGGGAATGAGAATAGGCTGTGCCTCTGCCTTGATGAACTTTGATTATCAGAAATACACATTCTGAATAAACACCTGCACACAAACACGCATGCATGTGACCTTCGGCAGTTCTAGTTAATGTGCATGCATACATTCACATACACACACATACTGAAATAGTTTGCAATTAAATAGGATTTGAATGATAGACAGTGATTCTGGTAGTTCCATATTAGCTTCCATTAAAGTGTGCTTTGCCTTTGGTGAGAATTTAGTGAAAAGAGCGACAGGATATTTTATGCATCGATGCATCAAATATTAGTTATAGCACTTATCTTGATTAGGTTTGTCTCCCAGGGCTGGAAGTTGGCAGGAGAACTCATTGGCTTATTCCATCACAAGTATTGCTGATAAGTGTGTTGACTCTGAGCGTGCTAGTCTGGATACTGTATGTTAGCCTAGCACTGAGAGTTGAGTCGGAGTGAAGGGCAGTGCATCTGGATCCCCGTCCAGCCAAGATCTCACAAGCCAGAGAGGAGAGAACTAGAAACAGGATCTTCCATCAGAACGTTCATTCAGGTTTGGGAACTAAGAGGTGCAGTGGTGAGATAAAAGGAGAATGGTCTAAAAGGAGAATGGTCTAATGACCATTGGGGAGCCATCATGACACCCAAATGACTGTGTTTAGTCTAATTGTGATTTGTATTGAGGGGTAATAATTTTGCTCAAACTAGTTTGAAACTTGTACTGGACATAAATGTCAAGTTCTCTCAGTGGTGGAGAAAAGCAAATGTGGGTACAGATGAGGAGTTGTCTGAGATAATGCATTGTGAAGGAACATGGTGGCAGGCATGTGGGCCTGTGAGCCGAGTCAATCTGAGCCTGTGTTTGAATGACACTAAATCAAATCACTGCCACACAATAGAAAGCATGATTGATTTTCTCTGTAGATATGGCAGCACAGCTATGCAAAGGCTTGTTTAACTCGATCACAACTCATTCTATGCAAGCTGATACCATTTCTCAATCTGTCCCACTCTGTTGAGGTGAGATGCATTTTCAATAGTCAATGAATTACTGCAGATGTAGCTTTTTCTAGAGTTGCAATACAGATGCATCGGCAGAAAATATCCACTGGGCACACAGAAAATATCCACTGGGCACACAGAAAATATCCACTGGGCACACAGAAAATATCCACTGGGCACACAGAAAATATCCACTGGGCACACAGAAAATATCCACTGGGCACACAGAAAATATCCACTGGGCACACAGAAAATATCCACTGGGCACACAGAAAATATCCACTGGGCACACAGAAAATATCCACTGGCACACAGAAAATATCCACTGGGCACAGAAAATATCCACTGGGCATACAGAAAATATCCACTGGGCACACAGA
The DNA here is from genome assembly GCF_021184085.1 of Oncorhynchus gorbuscha. Lineage (NCBI taxonomy): Eukaryota > Metazoa > Chordata > Actinopteri > Salmoniformes > Salmonidae > Oncorhynchus > Oncorhynchus gorbuscha. Next base: position 26,585,161 of record NC_060185.1, read on the forward strand.
AAATATCCACTGGGCACACAGAAAATATCCACTGGGCATACAGAAAATATCCACTGGGCACACAGAAAATATCCACTAGGCACACACTGGCTGAATCAACATAGTTTCCACATCATTTCAATGATATTTAACCAAAGTGGAATAGTTGTTGAATTGATGTCTGGGCCCAGTGGGTAGGCTAAGCTGTGCAGATATTTCTTTAGTCTGAAACACCTGATCTTCGCCAAGACGTGTGTGCATCATATCTTTAATGTCTTGAAACTGAACTCCGTTCACAGAGTGTAAACAAGTTGACAAGTTGACAGACATTTTTTACACTCTGTTATTCATGTCATACAATACACTACTGACACATTACAGCACCAACTGTCTTTATTGCCAAATTTTTCTGAATTTGTTTTCTATTAAACTCCAAAGTGATTAATAGTACAATTGCTTGCCTTGTAATGAGTTTTATCTGGAACCATTTGTGATTAATTAGAGACAGGAAAGAGTAACTTGTCACTTCCCTATTCTGGCGGAGAGTCATTTCCTCCCTACTTCACATCCTGTCCTGGTGCTTAAGGAGAGGGCTCTGTCTCAGGTGACACATTTAAAACAATAGTAAAAAAAAATTAAGCGACAAATTAACACATAGCTCTACTTTCTTGTCAGTAGAGCTATGGTGCTCCAAAGTAAATGAAAGAGTGTGCGTGAAGGCCAATTCATTGTGCACGGTGAAATACATTTTCCTTCTTGGTGCTCCAGCCTCAATATAGGGAAGAACGACCTGCTGACATTCTATGATGGAGATGACCTGACTGCTACGGTGCTGGGCCAGTACGGTGGCTCACGGCCACACTTCAAAATCTACACCTCCATGGCCGATGTCACCATCCAGTTCCAGTCTGACCCGGCAACCAACATCTACGGCTACGGCAACGGCTTTGTGGTGCACTTCTTTGGTAAGACCCCGGAGTGAGTTACGAGAGTCTGTGAACAGAGAGTTGAAGAGATAGATGGCCAGTGAAGAGGGGAGATGAGTAAGGAGGAGGAGAGTTCTAGAGGGTTCAGGAGGAGGAGTCACTCTTCCATGTTCAGAGGGGCCCCTTCCATCAGCACGGTCGTCACGAAACCAGAGCGGAGCCAACCCATAAAGCAGACATCTGATAAGATGCAGCGAGAGAGAGAGAAGAGTGAGTGAAAGAGAGAAGAGGAAGGGAGAGAGAGAGAGGGGAGGGGGAAGAGAGAGAGGGGGTGGGGAGAGAGGGAGAGAGAGAGAGAGAGAGAGAGAGAGAGAGAGAGAGAGAGAGAGAGAGAGAGAGAGAGAGAGAGAGAGAGAGAGAGAGGCAGGGAGAGAGAGAGAGGGGAGGGGGGAGGAGAGAGAGGGGGTGGGGAGGAGAGAGAGAGAGAAGAGAGAGAGAGAGAGAGAGAGAGAGAGAGAGAGAGAGAGAGAGAGAGAGAGAGAGAGAGAGAGAGAGAGAGAGAGAGGCAGGAGAGAGAGAGAGAGGGAGAGGGAGAGGGAGGAGAGCGAGGGGGTGGGGAGAGAGAGAAGAGTGAGTGAAAGAGAGAAGAGGAAGGGAGAGAGAGAGAGGGGAGGGAGAGGAGAGAGAGGGGGTGGAGAGAGAGAGAAACGAGAGAGAGAGAGAGAGAGAGAGAGAGAGAGAGAGAGAGAGAGAGAGAGAGAGAGAGAGAGAGAGAGAGAGAGAGAGAGAGAGAGAGGCAGGGAGAGAGAGAGAAGAGAAGAGAAGAGTGAGTGAAAGAGAGAGGGGGGTGGGGAGAGAGAGAGAGAGGTGGTTTTGTAGTCTGTTCATGCCTCTAACTGAGAGGGAAAGCAAGGCCCAGCCAAGTGGTGCAGCTGTCTGGTATTGTGCCCGTCAGAGGCCCAAACACAATTACTGCGTGTGTTTGTCTACATTAGCCTCATCTGCAGGGTGCCCTGCCCTCTCTGGCTTCTGCTGTGGCTAGAACAGGGACAACCATGCTGCCTAGCAGATAGAGTTCCCCATGCGTGATACTTTTCACACTAGATTGAAATTCCAACAAAATGGATGTCCTCTATTGAGTCTGTCCAGAGGTTAATTCATTTGAATGCAAAACCACACCACTCCAGCTCTATGCGCTCTGTAAAGTAGTTGCCTTTTTTCTCTCGCTCTCTTTCTCTCTCCCTCCTTCGTGGATACAGAGGTACCTCGTAACGACACGTGTCCGGAGCTCCCAGAGATCACCAACGGATGGAAGAGCACCTCCCACCCTGAGCTGGTCCATGGCACAGTGGTCACCTACCAGTGCTACCCAGGCTTCCAGCTGGTGGGCACAGAGCTGCTCATGTGCCAGTGGGACCTGACCTGGAGCGGAGACCTGCCCAGCTGTGAGAGAGGTGAATACACACACACACACACACACCTGCATACAGGATAGTGTGACAGAGTGTCCTTGGTTCTGATCCCGTCCCACACAGTGACAGGCACGGCATCACTGACCGGTAACAGGACACAGGGGTTTGGAGCCTCATTTGGACGTCTATCACATAAACATTATTACCACACTGACCCCTATCCTACTGGGCCTAGGATTGGGTTTGTGGTTTGCTGCTGTGAGAGACTGAGACACAGAGATGATCTCTTTATTCTCCAGCTCGGTGGGTTTATGTGTCTGAAGGGTTTACTTAGAAAAGGGCACCACTCTGGCCGCATCGGATAACCACAAATAAGCAGTGACAAATACTAATAATATAATAAAATGAAATTGTATTTTACATTTACATTTACATTTAAGTCATTTAGCAGACTGTCTGTCTTATCCAGTCTGTCTGTCTGTCAAATCACTGCTGTCTGAGTAACTGTCTGTCTGTTTTGTCTGTCTGTCTGTCTGTCTGTCTGTCTGTCTGTCTGTCTGTCTGTCTGTCTGTCTGTCTGTCTGTCTGTCTGTCTGTCTGTCTGTCTGTCTGTCTGTCTGTCTGTCTGTCTGTCTGTCTGTCTGTCTGTCTGTCTGTCTGTCTGTCTGTCTGTCTGTCTGTCTGTCTGTGTGCCAGTGCTGTTTTGTGCCGACCCAGGTACTGTGGAGCACAGTCGCAAGGTGATGTCCGGCCCGCGTTTCACTGTAGGCTCCACAGTCCAGTACATCTGCAACAAGGGCTACACCCTCTCTGGAAACAGCCTGCTCTCCTGCTACAACCACGGCTCCTCCGGACCTAAGTGGAGTGAGAGGCTACCCAAATGTGTCTGTATGTACCCCCTGGACTTAAGCCTGATAACACGTCTCCATCATACACACTTCCCAGCTAGCACATGGTTCCTTGTGCGTTGTGGGAACATTTTTGGTTTCCCATTGGTTCTGGGAATGACGTTGGTAAAACAGAATGTTTTTTAAACATTCTGAGAATGGAAGTGGAAATTTTGCCCGTTCTGGGAACATACATTTTAGGTTGCAGGGAGATTCTGAGAACGTTTTGCTATGGTTCCCTAAAAGTTTTCCCGGGAGGTTTTATTATCTTATTTGCAGTTTTATAAACGGTTCTTCATCCTGTAAGCATTACATGTCAACGCAGGAATTTTGATAGTGGACATTTTGATGGGCTCCCGAGTGGCGCAGCGATCTAAGGCACTGCATCTCAGTGCTAGAGGCTTCACTACAGATCCTGGTTTGATTCCAGGCTGTATCACAACCGTCCGTGATTGGGAGTCCAATAGGGCGGAGAACAATTTGCCCAGCGCCGTCCGGGTTTGGCCGGGGTAGGCTGTCATTGTAAATAAGAATTTGTTTTTAACTGACTTGTCTAGTTAAATAAAGGTTAAATAAATAAAAAAGAAAACAGGGCTGCGAGCTAGAAGGTTGAGGGTTCGCAGGATACAATTATTTCCCTAAAAGTTGTCTTAGTTTAAACATCTACTATTGTACAGAAAGTTAATAGCTTAATCAGTTGATAGTGACAGAATTAGATTACTTCCCAAGCAAAGTTTGCCATTATCTATATTAAATAAAAAGGTAGGCCTATGGCATACCCTCTCATACCCCCTCAATTTGAGTCTTACTTAGCCTACCCCCTAACTTAGCCTACCACCGTGTCAGTGAAGGGCTGTTACATCTTGGGCAAGAAACATTGTTTTTATTCAAATCAATTATGGTAGTAGGAAGCTATCAAAGTTGACCTCCGGCCTTCGCGCTCTCCTTCTCAAACTTAACAGAACATAGGCTATAGGCTAGTCTGTGCGCAAGCTGTGCAGCAATCTTACAAATACGGCTTTGCTCTGTACTTCTCTGAGCATGCACTTCATAGCCTATAGACTATGGATCATTTGATTGAGACCACACTAAATAGCCTATAGGCATAATTGATATTGCGCGCCCAGGGGAGAATCAGAGATGAGGGGCAGCATCGAGCACACATCGATATGTAGCCTAATAAGCAACTAATACTAAAACACTGAGAAATATTGAAATTTCATCAATTACAAAGTACATGATCGTCCCCTGGACTAGATGTAAAAAATACTGAAATTGAAAAAACATTTTCCTCCAGATAACCATTCTGTACATTTCTATCAGTCCCTTTAAGCATTAATCATGCAAGAAAATGTATTGGCATGGTGTCAGTGAGATTCAAACCTATGATCTTCTGTTCTCTATCCATGGAATTAGTACCTCGTCACCAGGATGGAGCCAGCATGCCATGTTTTATTTTACTTATACAAGAATTTGTTCTTAACTGACTTGACTAGTTAAATAAAGGTTAAATAAAAATAAAAATTCTAAATAAATACAAAGCTGTTAATTTTAGTCTATTCAAACAGACCCCATTTCAAAGGAAACAAGTACTTCATTAAAAGTGCAATATGCAGGAATTGCAGCGCCATTTACTGGTTGCTAAAATTAGAATAATTTGCCTAATTTCAGTTTATGTGACAAAACAAGCCCTCAGAGTGTAGAGAATCATTGTACCAACTGTATTTGCAGTTGTTTGAAGCTGGTGTACAAAACCTAAAGTAAATGCAAAAATGAAACTTAAGAATGGGAAGTTAAAAACAGGTTAAATACAAAAATGTAAAAGCATAGAAATAGCGCACATAGAACTGATCTACCGCTTTTAGACATACTTCCAATGGGAATGACAGATCTATAACTCACATTTCTATATACATTTGGTCAGGTCGCCCCCAAAAAGTTACATTGATTTTGCATATTTTACTTTTGATTTTGTACACCTGCTTCAAACAACTGAAAATACAGTATTTTTGGTAATTGAAAATATATTTCACAGCTGTTTAGATGGTACGATGATTCTCTACACGATACATTGCTTGTTTTGTCACAAAAACTGAAATTATGCAAAATATTAGAATTTTAACAACCAGGAATTGGCCGTGCGATTTCTGGATATTGCACCTTTAACATTCTCTTAACGTTCTGAGAACATACTTTAAATAGAACCATGAGGAAACCTGTAGAAAATGTTGTGCTGAAGTACTGAAAGTCCCACAGAAGAAAGTTGTTTCTTAACGTTCTGAGAACATTACTTTAAATAGAACCATGAGGAAAAGCTATGCTGAAATACATACATTTCCACCTGGTTTTCAGAAAGTTATGTGCAAACTGGGTGTCCTGCACCATTCCCAGAATATTGTGGGAAGGTTGTATAACCATAGGACAACCACGCTCTCACCAAGCTCTAAGAAACACATGGTTCTCAGAACGTTATATACTACTCAGAACGTTATATACTACTCAGAACGTTATATACTACTCAGAACGTTATATACTAGCTAGATTGGCAGTTTTACTAGATGATATGATGCCTGTGTGTGTGTGTGTGTGTGTGTGTGTGTGTGTGTGTGTGTGTGTGTGTGTGTGTGTGTGTGTGTGTGTGTGTGTGTGTGTGTGTGTGTGTGTGTGTGTGTGTGTGTGTGTGTGTGTGTGTGTGTGTCCTGTCCTCTCCTTTCTCAACAGTGAACTATGAGCCTTGCAGGAACCCTGGCACCCCGTCATACAGCACCCAGATCTCAGAGAAGCCTCTCTATCAGGCCGGGGAGACGCTGCGCTTCTCCTGCCTTAGAGGCCATGAGTTGCTAGGGGAGCCTGTCCTCCGCTGTGTCCCTGGACACCCTTCACAGTGGAGCAGCCTGCCCCCTGTCTGTAGAGGTAGGAACTGCGGACATGTACTCTCCTTTGTGTAGTTCACACAGACTTAGTTCACAGTAGTTCATGATGAACTATATATGTCTGTATGTTTTAACATCTGTGGTCTGATGTTTTTCATTTATTTACAGCCTCCTCAATGGAGTTTATAAATGAACGCAGGTTAGACAGTAAGTGTCGTCATATTTGCACAGTAAATGTTAGATCATCATTCAAATTAATAAATCAAGACCTAATAATAAAACGAAATACAATACTTCACAGCAAATACAAGTGTGCTACATTGAAGAATGCATCTTTTGGTTATCATAGCAGTTGAGTGTGTCCCTGTTGATTCCTCTACCACCAGTTGCCAGTGCCGACTACAGCATGGAGGGATCCAACATAGCTCTAACAGTCTTTATACCAGTGGCCCTCATCATGGTCTTCATCATCGGAATCTACCTTTACTTCTCTAAGTAGGGCTAGTATGCATACTTTATATAGATAAACACAATACTTTGAAAGTATGAAAGCTATCATCATCCATAGTACTTACTGTAGTAGTCTAACCAGTGTTTGACTTGGACTGAAATAGGTTCTGGTACTCGTTTTGGGTGCCGGTACTGTTTATATTTAGGTGTAGGAGCTCCACAATGCTTTTAAACTAATATTCTATAAGAAGAACAGAAGCTGAAGCAGTAGAACATTTCAGGTGCCGGTACTCCGCACCGGTGAACTTTTGCCCAAGTCAAGCACTGAGTCTAACCAATAGCTATAGACCGAACAGCTTCTGTAATAATGTTGTAAGTATACTATGCTGCCCTTATGACACTATGTCTGTGTTCTCTAGGGTTCAGGGGAAGCCTATGTGTCTTCCCATGTCCACCTCCTTACCATATGACCACATCCCAGGAGAGTCTACCTTCGACAACTCCCTCTACGAAACAGAGACTACAGTACGTTATGTTATAGAGATATTCACTGGTTCTTTAAGATGCCTGTTGGAATTAATAAGCCCCCAAAAAGGTTGAATTCAGGAACTGTCATTTGTGTCTGAGATGATGCACTTAAAGCACCATCTGGTTTGACGTATTGCAGGTTCATTCATTCACTTAATTCCCGTTAAGTGATGTTATAGAAATAGGATGAGGGGTGTAAAGCTATACTCCATTCACCTTCAGTCATTGATAAAGGCCATTTCATTACACCTGATACAGACAAAAGGTTAACTAGTTAATTTGACAATATTTGACAGAGTGCTATGACATGGTTTTCAGACATGGGTTCAAACAGTATTTGAAAGATGTCAAATATTTTACCCAGGTCTGATGCTTTCATGCTATAAATAATGATTGTTTGTCTGTCTGTCTGTCTATCTGTCTGTCTCTTTCTCTGTACTTCCTTGACTGCACTCCTGAAGAACAACGAGGTGAGCCCAAGCGCTACGCTACAACCTGCTTATTAAGCCTCCAGTGTGTCTGTCAGTCAGTCTTCATCAATTCCACACTGATTCTGCAGCCTGAACCTATTACACAGTGCGAGCTTATTAACCTAAAGCCCACAGTAGGTTGAGTACATTTAAAAATGGGTCAGGAGGAGAGGGGAAAACCTCTCAAATCAACTAAAAAATATAATCAAAGTTTATTGGTCGCATACACAGTTTTACAGATGTTATCGCAGGTGCAGCGAAATGCTTATGTTTCTTGCTCCAACAATATCTAGCAATAATATACAATACACACACAATCTAAAAGTGAAAACAATTACTAGAACGAACAAGAAATTAAGACATATCAGAATGAGCAATGTCAGAGTCTGGAATATAAATAAATATATACTGGATGTATGTGAATGGTGTGTATAGAACATTCAAAGTCATTGTCTCTTCCCAGGAGAACATGGAAAAGCCTCACAGTTTGGGCTGACCACCTCCACACACAAATTGTATCTCTGTGATCTCCCTATCATAGTCTACAAACAGATGTCTGCTATCACATGGCTCGTTCACAAAAAGAGGAATGGCGTTTGTGATCATAGTAGAAATACGGTCTACTGTACTTCTCAGTCTCCCTATACCTTCTTGTGTACAAGCTTGTTCCTAATTCAGAACTCTGTCCTCATTTCACAGGACACAAGAGAGTATGAGGTTTCCATCTAGAGGCACGACTATGTGTTTCAGCATTGAGAGGTCTGGTCTCAAGCCGGTTTGCCTAGTGGAATTTTGTCTACACTCCACTGTCCTATAACACACCGCTCTTTACTTGCCTCCACCGTTTCCTCTGTCTGCTGAACACATCTCTGCCCAGTCCACAGTGGAAATTGGCCATCACTGCAAAGACTTGAAAACATGATTATTTTTGTAGAGCTTCAACAGCAATGGCCTAACAGCAGTGTTTGTACAGTTTGTATCCTGATATGACCAAACCCTAAAGACGTCAGTCCAATGTGGAACCTCACAAATGGGAAATGCTGTATCTAGTCCGAAAAATGTATGTAGTCCGAAAAATACAATGTGTAAATACAACAGGATAAGTTTTTCACACAGCTTGTAGGTTATTTTTATTTTGAGAGAAGGCAAATCACAATAGAGCTAGATTATTCAAGTGATGATTGGAGGGATATCACAATAGAGCTAGATTATTCAAGTGATGATTGGAGGGATATCACAATAGAGCTAGATTATTCAAGTGATGATTGGAGGGATATCACAATAGAGCTAGATTATTCAAGTGATGATTGGAGGGATATCACAATAACTTGATGGACTCTTAAAGCTTTCAAATACACTGGACAATTGAAACATATTTTCATTTTTTTGTACAGTATCTCCAAATTGCAAAGATGACCCTCTCAAAAACATGTAAACACACCTCTTTTTTTAATGCAACCTCACATGATTAAAAACATCAGAATGTGCCTTAAATTAAAGGCCCTTTTTAAGCTATGTTCATAACATGTGTATTTCTGATACGTCATTGGTTCAGTTTAGATTATTACATTGTTGATTTCATATGGATCATAAAATAGAGATATAGTAATGCAAAGAAAATGTTTCTTCTCATTCATGTTTTTGTTCACAATTGTATGTATGTCTTCAAAATGCTGATTAAAAGGTATTCATTAATGATATTGGATTGGCAAACATCTGACAAGTCTGTGGCAAAGTGTATGTAAGTTCTAGTGCCATTTGTTTTGTGATGAAAACCTGGGAAGGTTAAGCTTAAGAAGCCAGTTTTGTGGATTGGGGAATTCTCAAAAACTGATGCAATGTATTTGCCAAAAATAATGTAGCTGATTCTGTAGGAGAATGCATCACCATTCAAACTCTATTTTTATCATTGTCACATTTTAATATTTATTCATACAAACAGATATGATGACAATATTATAATTATATAATCTAGTTTTGATGCTTTCTATATATACTGATTAACCAACTTCATGAACAAAACACATCCTAAATAAAGTTACTATTCAGAATGTGTTTTGACACAATCCTATTCATTCATTTATTAAGGATTACTGGTTCACTTCAAGATGCAGTTTACCGTTTTTCCCTCTGAGTCGTTCATCTGAATTGCCATGATAAGTATACATGAATAAAGCAGAGCTGAAAGAAGCAAGAACTTCCTTGAAAGAAGTTGAGAAAACAGCATAACAGAGCACACATTTACATTTTACATTTACATTTAAGTCATTTAGCAGACGCTCTTATCCAGAGCGACTTACAAATTGGTGCATTCACCTTATGGCATCCAGTGGAACAGTCACTTTACAATAGTGCATCTAAATCTTAAAGGGGGGGGGTGAGAAGGATTACTTATCCTATCCTAGGTATTCCTTAAAGAGGTGGGGTTTCAGGTATCTCCGGAAGGTGGTGATTGACTCCGCTGTCCTGGCGTCGTGAGGGAGTTTGTTCCACCATTGGGGGGCCAGAGCACCGAACAGTTTTGACTGGGCTGAGCGGGAACTGTACTTCCTCAGTGGTAGGGAGGAGAGCAGGCCAGCGGTGGATGAACGCAGTGCCCTTGTTTGGGTGTAGGGCCTGATCAGAGCCTGGAGGTACTGAGGTGCCGTTCCCCTCACAGCTCCGTAGGCAAGCACCATGGTCTTGTAGCGGATGCGAGCTTCAACTGGAAGCCAGTGGAGAGAGCGGTGGAGTGGGGTGACGTGAGAGAACTTGGGAAGGTTGAACACCAGTCGGGCTGCGGCGTTCTGGATGAGTTGTAGGGGTTTAATGGCACAGGCAGGGAGCCCAGCCAACAGCGAGTTGCAGTAATCCAGACGGGAGATGACAAGTGCCTGGATTAGGACCTGCGCCGCTTCCTGTGTGAGGCAGGGTCGTACTCTGCGGATGTTGTAGAGCATGAACCTACAGGAACGGGCCACCGCCTTGATGTTAGTTGAGAACGACAGGGCGTTGTCCAGGATCACGCCAAGGTTCTTAGCGCTCTGGGAGGAGAACACAATGGAGTTGTCAACCGTGATGGCGAGATCATGGAACGGGCAGTCCTTCCCCGGGAGGAAGAGCAGCTCCGTCTTGCCGAGGTTCAGCTTGAGGTGGTGATCCGTCATCCACACTGATATGTCTGCCAGACATGCAGAGATGCGATTCGCCACCTGGTCATCAGAAGGGGGAAAGGAGAAGATTAATTGTGTGTCGTCTGCATAGCAATGATAGGAGAGACCATGTGAGGTTATGACAGAGCCAAGTGACTTGGTGTATAGCGAGAATAGGAGAGGGCCTAGAACAGAGCCCTGGGGAACTCCAGTGGTGAGAGCGCGTGGTGAGGAGACAGATTCTCGCCACGCCACCTGGTAGGAGCGACCTGTCAGGTAGGACGCAATCCAAGCGTGGGCCGCGCCGGAGATGCCCAACTCGGAGAGGGTGGAGAGGAGGATCTGATGGTTCACAGTATCGAAGGCAGCCGATAGGTCTAGAAGGATGAGAGCAGAGGAGAGAGAGTTAGCTTTAGCAGTGCTGGAGGAAGTTTTTGTCAGATGACCTATGCTCCTTAATGAGTCAAAGTAAGTAAAGTATACATGAATGGAGCTTCCTCTGACAGTGTAGAGCAGGGCTGCCCAACCCTCTTCCTGGAAATCTACTGTCCTGTTGGTTTTCAGTCCAACCCTAATTTAACACACCTGATTATACTAATTAGCTGCTCAACAAGACCTTGACTAGCTAAATCAGATACGCTAAATTAGGGTTGAACTGAAAACCTACAGGACAGTAGATCTCCAGCAAGAGGGTTGGGCAGCTCTGGTGTAGAGGGTTTGGGTTTGGGGTTGGAGCTGTAGCAGACTCGTGTCCGGTGTAGTGTACTAGTGTGTAGTTCAGAGTGTAACAGACTTACACCCGGTGTAGTGTACTAGTGTGTAGTTCAGAGTGTAACAGACTTACACCCGGTGTAGTGTACTAGTGTGTAGTTCAGAGTGTAACAGACTTACGCCCGGTGTAGTGTACTAGTGTGTAGTTCAGTGTAACAGACTTACGCCCAGTGTAGTGTTGAAGAGGTGGTCTTCCCGTATAGGCTACATAAATGTATACTGTTCCCTATACATTATATTTGCCCCTATAGGCCCTTATACCAACCCTGCGTAAGATTACCAGTGTAGACAAGACCATCAACATGCACTGTGGTCTGGTACCATCTATAGCCAGGTAATTTATGTATGAACAATAGTCTAACATTTTCTGATATCAGCAGACATTTGTAATAGACAGCGATTGGGAATAACTGGCACATCTATATTAATAACTGCTGGGGAAACTGTGACTCGCTGTATACTTGTGGCTCACACTATTGTCTTGTCATGTGCACCAGCACCATCTACTGGTCAGCAAAAATACTGCAACCAGGGAGCGGTTCAACTTGAAAGATTGAGAATGAGTCAAGTCTAGAAAATGTTGTGGACTCTGTTCGTAACAAATTATTTTGGGGGGCACAGAAACCTGTATTGCTATTAGTGGTTTCCTGATCTGTGAGAAAATAAACAGAATGTTGATCCAGTTTTGTCTTGTCCCACCGTTTCCTCTGCCACTGAACTGCCACTTCTAACCAAATAGTTAGGCGAGGAAGCATCGTTATAGATAAAACATTTGACAAAAGAGCAGACAAGACACACTGGCATCCGGTTTACTAAAATGGGGTGGGACTGGACAAAAAGTGCTTATGGTAAAATATCCTGACAAATACTCCCCAAAAAAGACAACATTATGTACAGTACTATCTGTCCTCATTCAAACAAATGTTGTAGCCTAATAGCAAATGGCGGCGTTAACGAAATAAAATGAATAATACTGCTGTCAGACGGCAGGTTGGGCAAAACTTTGATCTAACTGTCCAACTAGATGGAGGGCAGCATAGCGAAGGCTACATTGAAATGAGGAGCGTAGTTTTGCTCGCAAGCTTCGTCGGTGGTCATTCATCAATAGAGGGGGAGATAGCTCGTTGAAGCGGGAACATGATGCAAGCTAGGCAAACGGTGGTGTAGTTAACTTAACTAATAGCTAATGTTAGCTAGATGTTATTTCACAATTTAGCAGCTCTAACTAATATGAATAACGTTCGCTTGCCAGGTGATGGCTATCTATCAAATAACGGAATGAACCCCGCAACCAAAGATTGTCTTTGAGGGCTTCTCTAGCTTTAAAAAAAACATTTATTTATTTTAGTAACAAATCAATACATAAAGCACATGAGGGAACACAAGCACACATAGATTACACACAATAGACAATCGAGCTAGACGGCTTCTCTAGCAGCGTAACGTTTGTATTCCTTTCTGACGTCGTCGTCTCAAGTTACCACAGTCACAAGGTTGTAATTATGGCTAAACCCCGCCATTTTCTAAAATGTATCTTCTTAAAATGTCAATTTATACATAACCTTAACCACACTGCTAACCTTATGCCTAACCGTACAATTAAATTAAGACCAAAAAGGACATTTGATTTTTCATGAATTTTTACGATATACCCAATGCAGATTTTGTAGCTGTGTTGACTAGTGACAAGTGTTTCTCTGCTGTGGCGGCCATGGTTTTCAACAGTCTTGAAATGCGCATGCTCAAACGTAATGTCGTTCGCGGTTGCGCCAACTCGGATAGGATGTTGCCACTAGCAGCATTGATGCATAGGCTTTTTCAGAAAAAAAGAATATATTTATTGAGGATCCGGCACTGTTGGACGAATAACAACAACGCATTTTGCAACCCTTGATTGGAAGGAACACAACGTTGCGAGAATTTTACATTTAGTGCATTCTGACTGTTGACAATGCAAAGTGGAAGCGAGCGGGTTTGCATAATTTTCAAGCGTCTTCTAATTTCAGCTAGTAGGAGCAGTAGGAGCAAAAACAAGAACCATGGCTAGGCCTCGCAGATGCATTCAGTCGTTCAGCAACCTGACAACAATACAGTTTAGAATAGGCACAAAGTTGAGGTTTGTGAGAAACTCGTAACATTCGTCATATTCTTGCCAGCAGTTAGCAAGCAAACATTGCTTAATGGATGGTGTTGCTAATTAACGTTAGCTAGCTACAGTTGACTAAATAGGTAACTAGCTATCAGTCTAGTGTGTGTGCCTGTATCACATTCAGATAAAGCAGCTAGCTATCGGTTGCCAACTTGCATACGAGGTCGCTACGTACGGCTAGTTAACTGTTAACCTTGGCTGATTCCGTTATTCTCCCTCCAAAATACAGTAATAGGCAGAGAAAGGCGATTTTTAGTAAAGCGTGTGTGTGGGGGGGGGTCGCCTGTCACTGCCAGTGGGACTGGGCGTGGAACAACACTACTAGCAAGCTACAGTAGCTGGTTCCATAGGATTATTTGCAAGAAGTCGTCGACTGCTGGGTGAATGTGGGACAAAATGGAGACGCCAACGATTGTGTACGATTTGGATACCTCTGGGGGTTTAATGGAGGTGAGGCATGTCACCACACAACGTTACTTATGTCCGTTAACATGCAGCCATTTAAGTTTGTTAGATATCTAACTAGCCAGATAAATTGACATGTTAGCAGATACTGTAGCAAGATGGAAGCAAATAAGGTTAGCTATCTAGTTTGAGGCAGTCATTTAGTCCTAACGCCGCGTTGGCTAGGATGAAGTTGAAGACAAAACACCCATGTTTGCAATGTGTAGCTAGCTAGTTTATGGCAAACACTGTGCTATTACTCTAGTTATAGCGTAACTAACATTTAAAGCCATATTTTAGTTGCCAGCAGTTATCACTGCTGCAGACTACACGTTACAGTAAAGGCCCTAGCTTCCAGCTGGGGGCGATTTATAGTTCACTGCCCTTAACTAGCTAGTATAAAAAATGTTACTGACATGATATTGAATCATAAACTGTTTTTAGCTTTATTCGTTTGATGTGCTAGCAACCAAGTAAACAAGCCTAAATTGGGAGTGAAGAAAGTTCGATCCAGATTTCTGACATGTTCAACTTGTTACAGCAAATTCAAACACTGCTCGCACCACCCAAGTCAGAGGATGGCGAAAAAAGGAGTCGGAGGAGTGAAAGGGACGTTCGGAGAAAGAGCAGGGCCACCAACCACGATACCTGTGATAGTTGTCATGAGGGAGGGGACCTTCTGTGTTGTGACCATTGTCCAGCCGCCTTCCATCTACAATGCTGGTATGTGTGAAAAGTATCCCACTAACGTTAGCTTGGGAAGGATCATACATGGTTTACTGGATTCAGAATGACTGTGGCTCTCCTGTCTAGACAGTCCATCTTTACAGAACCATGCCGCTGTGCAAAATGTCACACGAGATTCGTTACGGGGGGGGGGGGTTTCCAACCATACTGGGAAGGTGATTGTGACACAGCAACTAGTACTTGGTTAAAATTTGCCGCCGAATGGTTGCAACCGCCCCCGCCTCGGTCTGCATGTCTCCAGGCGTCGTCACTCACCCGCTCTAACTGAGAGCGCTGGGAAACGCTGGCAAAACATGGAGTCGAGGCTGCTCTTCGCTCGTGTGCCTCTGTTTACAATATGGCGACCTCCCTTGAAAAAAAAACGCTTTATTTCAGCGGCGCCATTTTACGGACATTTCTCTGGGTTTTAACAGGAATATAATTATGATGATACAGGTGATGAAACGCGGTTATAACACGATTTGAGATGAACATATTATTCTTTGTATTTCGGGGACTCATCCATTCAGGTATTTACACCACACAGCTGTGCAAGATCTGACTAACAATCATATTGGTTGGTAGCTACAGTGCAAGGCTTTCCACCTACAAGAGGATAAGCTCAGTCTTTGCCAATTGAACATTTGCATATCCCCTTGGGTAGTCATTGACCGTGAAATTTGACACGTGATTTAAGTTACATACAACAATCACCTTGACAACTGCCAAAGTAGTAGCTGCATATTTGAATATTTTCTAGATTAGAAACATCTGAAAACATTCCAACAATTCATTATGATGGCAGCCTGTATTTACTGAGTGATATAATGTAGGTTATGAGCATCACAGTCAGGTGTTGTGTTTGAGACCACCTAAAGCGAGACTAATTGAAGGCCATGATTGTAATTGTATGAAATCACCAAGATGATAACAGTTCAAAATGTTCTTTGTTTAAATTTAAAGAACATATTGATTCAGAATGGTGAAACTAAATGCATGCTGAGGGCAAATGGAGAGCCACTCTGCATATTACCTGTAACCCATGTCTATAATAGATAAAAATACAAAGTATGTTACAACTTCCCCGGTTTCCCCTTACTAACAGTAAGCATGCCACTTTCAAATAATTTCCCTCACTCTTCACCCCTAAGGAAATTCTGACGAGCGCAACAAAGTTGAAAATAAAGGACACAAATGTTACCAGTAAAGTAAGAAGCCCAGGTTTCAATAGGCAATAAGACATGATGTGAAAGGAGTGTCGGTTTTTGGCCTGGTGAAGTGGCTTTATGCGTTGACTGAATGGAAGTTGGTCATTATTATTTTTTACTCTACTGGTCTCGGGAAGAAATTGCGTCCTCATTGTCAGAGACTGATTAAAAATGTATCTGACACCGGTCTGGAATACAACATGGTTGTGGGCCATGTTAGTAGTGCTTACTTTCCCAGGCTTTAGTGATTTAAATCTTAAAATAAAAACTGTGTTCAATATTGACTAAGTCTTCTCTTGTTTGGTCATGCCAGGCACACTAATCCCACTAGATGGAGACAGGCATTTGGAAAAGAAGACATTCTAACAGTAAACACTCAAGCCTGAAAGTAGGGTTTGGCATTCAGTGTTAAAATGTGTATTTTGGTGTGCTTTACACCTTGTTGTGGTATTTCAATACAGTCCTATTCTAGCACAGGTCAATTACATCATCACTCCCCTACACCCCTATTATAGCCTATGCCTCAAAAGTGCATATTCTGTATTTATTTAAATAGGCAAGTCGGTTAAGAAAAATATATTATTTACAATGACGGCCAAACCCGGACGACGCTGGGCCAATTGTGCGTCACCCTATGGGACTCCCAATCACGGCCCGTTGTGATACACGTTTGGTCAGAGCATCCAGGCTGTATTGTGAGTTTGGCATTAGGCCTTATAAAGCTTACATGGCAGTTGAGCCACTGTTGACCTATAAATGAAATGACTGTAGCATGATTGTCCTTTTTTATTGCTGTTTCTTTGTGGTTCCCACAGTAACCCACCATTGAGTGAAGAAATGCTGCCCCCTGGTGACTGGATGTGTCATCGCTGCAATGTTCGTACAAAGGTGAGTGTTCAAGAATATGTGAGGATGCTCACAACAGAGAGATGTTTTTATGCTTCAAATGTATTAACCTCTTAACACCTGTTTTCAATTTATCAATACGAGTCCAACTATTTAAACAACCCTGGTGGTGGGGAATACGGGCTGATCCTTGCTGGTCCCTGACTCTGCTATTTGACTCTTATCCCCAGAAGCGGGAGCAGAAGGCTGAGAGGACAAATGGCCTGCTGGAGAGGGAGAGGCTCTTCTCCAAGTGCTCCTCCCCTGCAGCTGAACTGGAGCGGGGCACCACCACTATTACCACCACCATGCTGCGTCTGGACAGGCTGCCCCCCGGGGTCGGAGCAGCTGGACCCGGCCTGCGGGTGGCTGCCGTGCATCTCGAGCGTCTGGATCGCCTTGAGCGGCGGGTCAGCAGCCGCCCTGGCACGCCCACTTCCAACACCTCTTCCACGGACACGGACACCCCCTCGGAGGAGCAGAACGAGGTAGACAAGGAGATGGCCAAGGCAGAGGAGGTGGAGGTCCAGGGCTCAGAATCTGAGCAAGCCACCACCACCCCTACCTCCACACCACGGCTCCTCAAGAGGCCCTTCCAGCTGCTCATCGCCGCCGCCATGGAGCAGAACCCCTCGCAGTTCCAGCTGCCCAACGAACTCACCTGCACCACAGCACTGCCAGGCAGCAGTAAACGGAGGAGGAAAGAGGAGCTGATCATGAAGACTTTCAGAAGGCCACAGCATGAGATGGACCCCAACGGCCTCGTTCCTCTGCCAGTCAGGGTGTGCTTCTCCTGCACCAGGTATGACCTATCCTACCAATAATTAGTCAATCAAACCCACAATTTTGTCATTCCACATTATATCAACTAGGGCTGTTATGGTGACTGTATTACTGCCACACCGGCGGTCACGAGTCATAACGGCAGTCAAATTCCACATTACTGTTTAGTCACGATAATTGGGCATCTCCAAGCTCTGATGCTGCTCATGGTCATTAGTAACCTACCAAACTTGCTAACTGCCTTGTACTCAGCACTCTATTTTCCCTCTAATCACTCTGACATCAATGCAAATGTCAATTTTTTTTTTAATCAAACACTTTGTGATGGCTTATGTTACACAACATTGCTATAGGCTGTGCAATTGTGATGAGAACACAGTGATGGCCTCTATTAAAAAGAGCTTTCTGCTTTCTATTATTTAATATATTTAAAGAAAATATTAAATCAAGAATAGTGTCATGTGTGACCATTAGCCTATCACTTGTGAATGATGCCCAGCTTGTATGCAGTAAGGCAAGAAAGCCAAGAAACATTGCATGCCTTTTTTTTTGCAACTTTTTCAAATCCTATTCGCACACCTCATGTAGCCTAGCCCATAGCCCTATATGTTTTAATAAGTTTTGTATCACAACTAAAGTAGCCAAATAACTAGAAAATTTAAGCACATTAATCCGCTTTGCAATCGGTGAAGATCCTAACTGGCATACATATGCAGCGTGTGTGTTTTGAGTTTAGGAAAGATAATTTTGACCATAAATGCCTATTTATAATAAAAGCATTACATGTATAATTGCATTTGTGGTCACTTTTGATAATGGTGTTTTCCGTTAATGGAATATTTGCACTTACTGCAGTGCGCGTATTGCTGCATGTATCTGGAAAAATAGCCTAAAAGTTTATCAACATTTTAAGCTAAATGTTCTGATCTGTTGCATCAGCCTCTTTTGTGTAAAAAACGTTTTTTTTTTGTAATAATTTGGGCTCTATCCCATCCCACAACTGTCCCAGACTAAGTTTGCAATATTTATTTCTTGCATAGAATACAATGCCTTGCAAAAGTATTCATCCCCCTTGGCATTTTTCCTATTTTGTTGTCTTACAACCTGTAATTTAAATAGATTTTTTGTTGGATTTCATGTAATGGACATAGGGCTGGGCGACATTTACATTTAAGTCATTTAGCAGACGCTCTTATCCAGAGCGACTGACATGGCCAAACTCTCATATCCCAATAAGGATACATATCACTATATAGCACATTTTCTGTAAATTCAATGAATAAATAGTTTATATAAAATTACCACATGTAAAGGCCTATTTCTTACTACATATTAATGGTACTTACTCATTTTATTATTTATTTGATTAATTACCTTCAGAAGTCGCATAATTAGATTGCACACAGGTGGACTCTCCTGCCAAGCAGGCAGAGAGGCTCCGCCAAGCAGGCAGAGAGGCTCCGCCAAGCAGGCAGAGAGGCTCCGCCAAGCAGGCAGAGAGGCTCCGCCAAGCAGGCAGAGAGGCTCCGCCAAGCAGGCAGAGAGGCTCCGCCAAGCAGGCAGAGAGGCTCCGCCAAGCAGGCAGAGAGGCTCCGCCAAGCAGGCAGAGAGGCTCCGCCAAGCAGGCAGAGAGGCTCCGCCAAGCAGGCAGAGAGGCTCCGCCAAGCAGGCAGAGAGGCTCCGCCAAGCAGGCAGAGACAAACTTGTGGAGAAGTACAGATCAGGGTTGGGTTAGAAAAAACTGAACACCCCACAGAGCACCATTTAAATCCATGATTAAAAAATGAAAAGAATATCTCACCACAACCTGCCAAGAGAGGGCTGCCCACCAAAACTCACGGACAAGGCAAGGAGGGCATTAATCAGAGAGTCAACAAAGATACCAAAGAGAACCCTGAAGGAGCTGCAAAACTCCACAGCGGAGATTGGAGTATCTCTCCATAGGACCACTTTAAGCCGTACACTCCACAGAGTTGGGCTTTACGGAGGAGTGGCCAGAAAGAAATAAGCAAACACGTTTGGTGTTCGTCAAAAGGAATGTGGGAGACTCCAAACATATGGAAGAAGGTACTCTGGTCAGATGAGTGTAAAATTGAGTTTTTTGGCCATCTTGGAAAACGCTATGTCTGGCACAAACCCAACATCTCTCATCCCCACAGTGGAGTATTGTGGCGGCAGCATCATGCTGTGGGGATGTTTTCCGTCAGCAGGGACTGGGAAACTGGTCAGATTTAAAGGAATGATGGCTGGCGCAAAAAACAGGGAAATTCTTGAGGGAAAGCTGTTTCAGTCTTCCAGAGATTTGAGACTGGGATGGAGGTTCACCTTCCAGTAGGACAATGACCCAAAGCATACTGTTAAAGCAACATGAGTGGTTTAAGGGGAAACATTTAATTGTCTTGTGTAATGGATGTGAAACTGCTAGCTTAGTTAGCGGTGCGCGCTAAATAGCGTTTCAATCGGTTACGTCACTAGCTCTGAGACCTTGAAGTAGTAGTTCCCCTTGCTCTGCAAGGGCCGCGGCTTTTGTGGAGCGATGGGTAACGATGCTTCGTGGGTGACTGTTGTCGATGTGTGCAGAAGGTCCCTGGTTCGCGCCCGGGTATGGGCGAGGGGACGGTTTAAAATTATACTGTTACACTTGGAATGGCCTAGTCAATGCCCAGACCTCAATCCAATTGAGAATCGGTGGTATGACTTAAAGATGGCTGTACACCAGTAGAACCCATCCATCTTGAAGGAGCTGGAGCAGTTTTGCCTTGAAGAATGGGTAAAAATCCCAGAAGCTAAATCCCAGTGCCAAGCTTATAGAGACATACCCCAAGAGACTTGCAGCTGTAATTGCAGCAAAAGGTGTCTCTACAAAGTATTGACTTTGGAGGGGTGAATAGTTATGCATGCTCAAGTTCTGTTTCTTTGTCTTATTTCTTGTTTGTTTCACTATAAAAAAAACATTGCATCTTCAAAGTAGTAGGCATGTTATGTAAAATCAAATGACACAACCCCCCCCCCCCCCCCCCCCCCCCAAATCTATTTTAATTCCAGGTTGTAAGGCAACAAAATAGGGAAAATGCCAAGGGGGGTGAATACTTTTGCAAGCCACTCTACAATAGGTCAACTTTTGTACTATGGGGGATAGTAGATTGCCGTAGTCTAGTGCTTTTGCTTTATGTTGGTTGAGGAAAGTAAATATGGACAGTTCTTCCAATATTTGATTTATTTCACTTTTATTTAACCAGGTAGGCAAGTTGAGAACAAGTTCTCATTTACAATTGCGACCTGGCCAAGATAAAGCAAAGCAGTTCGACACATACAACAACAGAGTTACACATGGAGTAAAACAAACATATACAGTCAAATAATACAGAAGAAAGATAAGTCTATATACAATGTGAGCAAATGAGGTGAGAAGGGAGGTAAAGGCAACAAAAAAAGGCCTTGGTAAATACAATATAGCAAGTAAAACACTGGAATGGGAGATTTGCAGTGGAAGAATGTGCAAAGTAATGTCTTCAATATGCACCTCTGAATTGGATGACACGCGCAGTTTCATCCTCAATGTGTCTGTCTTCACTTGTAGTCTATGAGAAATACCCAATCACGTGGCGGAGAGCCATATGAGGTTCTTCAGAACTCCCAGCCGGGAGAAGGGAATTCTAATTATTATGTTCAGCCCAAGGACAAATCGGCCGCAAAGGCATGGATTGTTGTGTTAGGAGGGGTGTTACGGCCACTCAAAGGGATCCTGCAGGCCTTGTCAAATTGTGAACGAGAGACTGAAGTGTGTACAAAAAAACTAAGCAGAGCTCATGCCTTTCGTGCAACATTTTTCAAATCATCATTAGTCGCATCATGCAGCCTTAGAATGTATTAACAATCTAAACGTAGCTCAACATTTGTTTTAGCAAAAAAAGTTACATAAATAACTCTAAATGAAGCACATGGGAGTACCTGTTTCTTTAACTGCTAAACCCAGAATAGCCGCATGTGCGTACTCTCTCATTGTTTGGAGAAAATATCATTTTCTTTTCATATTCACGTTCATTTGTAGTCTTCATACAATAAAATAATGCCACATAATTCTAAGCAAATCTTGTCTGCAAAATGGACAACGCACGATGCTATTCCGTTCTTCTGAAATAGACTACATTCTCTTCATATCATGTTTCTTTAGACCTATCTAAAATAATCATGGATTTATTCAATTTGTTTAAATGCAATGTTCCAAAGGTCTGCATCAGTGGATGGTAGGCTATGCATGGAAGCCAGGAGATGCTAAATGTATTTTTGTTCATTAACGGTGAATTACGGTGAGATCCTCAGTTATTTGCTTGACAATCGCGGCTGACGAAATTTCATGACCGCCACAGCCCTAATATCAACACACCTTTGGGAATCTAGTTGGTTGGCTGACTTTGCTAGTCCAAGCTCACTGCCTCTTTGTCCTCTCTATCGTCCTCCTGTCTATTCTATAGGAGCTGCAGAATGGCGCCCCTGGTTCAGTGTGACTATTGCCCCCTGCTCTTCCACATGGACTGCCTGGACCCCCCACTTACTGCCATGCCCACAGGCAGGTGGATGTGCCCCAACCATATGGAGCACTTGGTGGTAAGAGGATCAACTCCCCCCTGTATCCTTATGCATGGAACTGGGTTTGTTTCGGCAGGCCTAAACAATAAGGATATGGTGATTTTTAGACAGGAATGGCTCTGTAAATGGAATAGGGTTTGTAGTTCTTTGGGCGATATCAAGCTTCACCGATATGCGATAATATTGTGATATCTCTCAACCCTGGTATGTAGAAGTTGTTCCATTACTGACATGACCTGTTCTCCAGCTGAGCTTTAGGGTATGTAGACTTGTTACAATTGCATAGGGTGTCAAGCTAGCGGTTGATTCAGGGCTATACGTCGCTTTGTTCTTGACATGGCCTCCTGTCCTGTTCTCCAGCTGAACCAGAGGAGCCTGTCCCTTACCAGCCGCTGCCAGCTCTTAGACCAGTTCCAGGATAGGATATCCCAGCACGCTGTCAAGGTGGGCTTCCTGCGACGGGTCCACCGACAGAATCCCCCTGTCCGCAGTGGTGTCCACCACAAGACGAAGGTGCTCAAGGTAGCTTATGCCCACTGAGTCTGTCCCAGAGTAAAATATGTTAAATATGTTATGAAATAGTTTTTTGCTAGTCTTCACTTTGAAATGGTGATGAAAAGACAGATTTTCAAGAAAGTGTTGGTTTGTCAACTAAGCTGCTTCAGCTTGTATGTATGTATGTATGTATGTATGTATGTATGTATGTATGTATGTATGTATGTATGTATGTATGTATGTATGTATGTATGTATGTATGTATGTATGTATGTATGTATGTATGTATGTTTAACTATATATATATAGTAATAAAGGAAAAAATATATCCAAATATTTTTCCTCTTAAGAGTTAGGAACCACAGTGGGAGTTCACTGCTCCTGTAAATGTTTGTTTGTCCCTCCAGGTGCCCGACGCTATTAAGTCCCAGTACAAGAACCCCCCGGCCATTTTGGCTCCTGCAGGGGTGCGTAACGGGGAGCTGATCTGTAATGGTGTCCCATCCCAGGACTGCTCCCCTCAGCATTTTACCAGCCAAGCGGAGCAACAGGAGGTAAGCATGGCAGAAACACACACAAGTATCTGTCTACTACTCTGGGATTCAGTGGTTCCTTTGGGCTGTGCCTGAGAAACATCTAAAGTGCTTATATTTTTTTGTGATAAACAAATCAATGGGATCTGGCCCAGCGAGGAGACTATGGTCCAGACATGATGGGGATTAACTGCCAATTATTTAATGTGTAATAACTGTAAATGTATTAATTTGAGTTACTGGACTGGTGAAGGTGCTTTTTGTTTTCACCAAAATGTTTTTTCCCCTTTGTCATTCAGTGGCTTCGAGATGTCATCTCGCTGCAGTGCAGCATCATGCGACATTTATCTGGCAAGCAGAAGTCCTCGTCAGACTGGCACTCTGAACAGACAAACAGGGAAAAGAAAGACATTAAGCTCTGTGTGGCCCTAGAGGAGAACAGCTCTCTGCCCCTTGCAGAAAGGACAGCTTCAGCCCTGCCTGCCCCCTGCTCTAAGCCCTGCAGTACATCTGATGGCCCACAGGGGGCCCAGGTATTGAATTGTCTCTCGCAAGGCCAGGAGAGCTGCAGCTGCCCGGTGAGGCCATGTCAGAACTGTCTGAAGTGCAGGAAACCCAACGGGCCCCTGGCTGAGCAGCCTGTGCAAGCCAACGGGCCAGTAGTGTGTAACGCTGCCTCTGACACCTGCAAACAGACAGAGCTCCAGCTGCACAGACTCACCTCCCCAGCCCCACTCCCAACCTCTGCTCTGGGGATGCCAAACCACCTGAGAGGAGGGGTGGAGGTTAAAACTGAGGTCAGCCACCTAGAGTCTTGCACCCAGAAAGGTTGTCCACCTTCTTTGATGTGTGCAGCCACAGGGCAGGACATAAAGAGCCAGGCCCACGGGACTCCTTCAGGCATGGCAGGGACTCAGGCCAACCCTCTGAGCTGCTGCAGTGAGCTGAAGCTCTGCCCCAGCCCCACCCCAGGTGTCCATGTCTTCACCCCACCCAGAGCCGTCAAAGACTCCAGCACAGCAAGACAGCCGACCACCACACCTCCCGGTTTCTCCCCAGGGACAGATCTTAAGGGCAGCTCCATGTTCCCCAGCTCTCTCTTCCCCTTAATAGCAGACCGGTCTGGTGGCATGAAGGCTGTGATGGAAGCGGATGGAGGTAAGTAGCTACCTCAACACCATTCTACCGGTACCACTGTTCATAATTAGGCCTCGGTGATGAACACCTCTGTCTGTCCAGTTTAAAAATTGGTACTTTATTCAACAACAATAGTTCAAATATTGCATTATTGTTTTGGCCATGCTGGTCTTCAAAATAGTGATGATTAAATGGCCTGTAATGCTGCTGGCAGATGATGGCTGTGATACAGGATTGCTTCACGTGAAGTCTATGATGACGTTGAAACATGCTGATGTTCATACAGAGATCGAACTGAGTAAACTGGATGAGGAGTTGGTGAAACTCCTGGCCTGGCAGAGGATACAGCAGTTGTTCCCCCACAAAGCAACCCCAGTCCCCCAAGGCAGCGGTCTAGCTGCTTCCTCTCCTCCCACCGTCGCCCTCAAACCTCAATCTCCCGCGCCGTGCACAGAGGGTAAGCCCCCAGTCCCCCAAGGCAGCGGTCTAGCTGCTTCCTCTCCTCCCACTCCCGCGCCGTGCACAGAGGGTAAGCACCCAGAACCGGACGTGCGGCAGTTTAATTTGTGCCATAGGAATGTTCTAAAATGTCATTCCTCCATATTCTGTCCCCATCACAGAAGAACAGAAGGTGCAGGCGAGAGCAACGTTCTATCCACTCATGGGGAAGGGAGGAGCCATCAACATGTCTTATAGGACCCTGTACATAGGAGCTGGTAAGGACTGCCCATGCTGTTACAAAAGACTGATCTTTACTCAACATGGAACAAAGTCTCATCAGTCTTTCTCTCTCTGACAACCCACTGTAGGTGCTGACATGGACGTGTGCCTTACAAACTATGGTCATTGTAATTATGTATCTGGAAAACACGCCTGCATCTTTTACGACGGGGTAGGTAGTCTGTCCTGTTCGAGACACAAAGCTTCACAAAAACATATTTTTCCCATTGCTATGACCTGATCTGTGAGTACTATTTGAAATAACGGTAGCACCACAGACATGACTGTTGGTTTGTACCTGTGTGTAGAACACCAAACACTACGAGCTGCTCAACTACAGTGAGCATGGGACCACGGTGGACAACGTGCTCTACTCCTGTGACTTCTCTGAGAAGACTTTGCCCAGCCCGGCCAGTGGCCTGGTGTCCAAAGTGCAGGGCATTGTCCGTAAGTAACACACACACACCTCATCATATGTACACACACACACTAGCAATTTAGCTGATTTTGAACCCCCTCATACCTCCTTTGCGCAACATGTGGGTGGGTGTACGCCCTATCACCTTCACCCTGTAGAGGCTTGGTGTGTGTGTGGTTTGACCAGCCCTGTGTGTCTATAGGAGACTTGAGTGATGGTGCCCTCTTTCTTCAGGCCGCTGTAAGATGAGGGAGCAGCAGCAGGAGGAGGGGACCGAGGCTGGGCACGGGACTGTTATGATGCCATTGGAGGGAGTGATGAGCTGCCAGCCCCAGGGAGGACCCAGGCTCTCCTGCAACTGCAAAGCCAGCAGTTCCAGCCTGATCGGTGGCAGCGGGGCTGGCTGGGAGGGCACAGCGCTGCTCCACCATGGCAGCTACATCAAACTGGGCTGCATGCAGTTTGTCTTCAGCATTGTTGAGTTCGCCAGTAAGCAGCCTAAAGAAGAGGGATCCACTGGCACTGCCAATACCACCCCTGCCAATACCACCCCCAACCAAGAGGGGGCAGACAAACAGACTATCAAATTCCACCATTTGCAACTCTGTGCCAAAGCCCAAACTCTCCCTTTCTCATCTATTTCCAGTCAAACCTAAGGGGAGCAGGTTGTTACACAGGAAAAATATCTATTTTAATTTATTTTGTTTATACTTTTGCATGAAATGAAGTATCTCAAATCTGTTTATTTAGATTGACTTACTGAAGAGTATTTGTCACGTATGTTTGCCAGTCTAGTTATACATGTATATACAGTACCAGTTAAAAGTTTGGACACCTCATTACAGGGTTTTTCTTTATTTGTACTATTTTCTACATTGTAAAGTAATAGTGAAGACATCAAAACTATGAAATAACACATGGAATCATGTAGTAACCAAAACAAATTATTCAAAGTAGCCATCCTTTGCCTTGATGACAGCTTTGCACACTCTTGGCATTCTTAATTAAAAATTAATTTGTAAAATTTCTTTCCATCTCAATGCGTTTGAGCCAATCAGTTGTGTTGTAACAGGGTAAAGCGGGTATACAGAAGTCAGCCCTATTTGGTAAAAGACCAAGTCCATATTATGGCAAGAACAGCTAAAATAAGCAAAGAGAAATGACAGTCCATCATTACTTTAAGACATGAAGGTCAGTCAATCCTGAACATTTCAAGAACTGTCTCTCATGAGGACCGCCACAGGAAAGGAAGACCCAGAGTTACCTCTGCTGCAGAGGGTAAGTTCATTAGAGTTACCTGGCTCTCATGAGGACCGCCACAGGAAAGGAAGACCCAGAGTTACCTCTGCTGCAGAGGGTAAGTTCATTAGAGTTACCAGCCTCAGAAATTGCAGCCCAATTAAATGCTTTGGGGTTCATGTAACAGACGCATCTCAACATCAACCGTTCAGAGGAGATTGTGTGAATCAGGCCTTTGTGGTTGAATTGCTGTGAAGAAACCACTACTGAAGGACACCAATAAGGAGACTTGCTTGGGCCAAGAAACTTGGCCATTAGACCATTAGATCTGTTCTTTGGCCTGAGTTCAAATGTAAGATTTTTGGTTCCAACCGCTGTGTCTTTATGAGAAGCAGAGCAGGTGAACGGATGATCTCTGCATGTGTGGTTTCCACCGAGAAGCATGGAGGAGGTGGTGTGGTGCTTTGCTGGTGACACTGTCAGTGATTTATTTAGAATTCAAGGCACACTTAACCAGCATGGCTACCACAGCATTCGACAGCAATACGCCATCCCATCTGATTTGCGCTTAGTGGGACCATTTGTTTTTCAACAGGACAATGACCAACACACCTCCAGGCTGTGTAAGGGCTATTTGACCAAGGAGAGTGATGGAGTGCTGCATCAGATGACCTAGCCTCCACAATCACCCAACCTCAACCCAATTGAGATGAGTTGGTGCGCAGAGTGAAGGAAAAGCAGCCAACAAGTGCTCAGCATATGTTGGACCTCCAGAACTGTTGGTTCTCCATGAAGCTGGTTGAGAGAATGCCAAGAGCATGCAAAGCTGTCATCAAGACCAATGGTGGCTACTTTTTGAAGAATCTAAGACATATTTTTATTTGTTTAACAATTATTTTGGTTACTACTTGATTACATATGTGTCACTTCATAGTTTTGATGTCTTCACTATTCTAAAATGTAGAAAATAGAAAAACAATTAAAAA
Organism: Oncorhynchus gorbuscha; assembly: GCF_021184085.1. Classification (NCBI taxonomy): domain Eukaryota; kingdom Metazoa; phylum Chordata; class Actinopteri; order Salmoniformes; family Salmonidae; genus Oncorhynchus; species Oncorhynchus gorbuscha. The sequence continues at coordinate 26,612,901 of NC_060185.1, forward strand.
CCCTTGAATGAGTAGGTGTGTCTAAACCTATGACTGGTACACTAACATTTTCTTATTTTTCAGACAGCTCATGTAGCCCAAACATTTTATTTTGTGATAGTGAAGTTGTAGTACTCGCACTATTTGTTGTTGCTACGTTTGCTCCACAGGTAGCTAGCACACTTACATGCTTATACACACATTTGTATGTACAGTATATTAACGTAAATAGGAGTGTGGTTTACATGTGTTTGTTTACCGTTCCATTGATTCCATTCTAGCCATTATAATGATCCTGTCCTCCTATAGCTCCTCCCACCAGCCTATACTGATGGACATAAACCTATATCTCCTCCCACCAGCCTACACTGATGGACATAAACCTATAGCTCCTCCCACCAGCCTACACTGATGGACATAAACCATTGTGGTTGGTTTGTATAGTGTACAGTACCTCCCATGGACTCCTTTTGTGATATTTTGTAGTTTTGCAGAAATGTTTGTTACACACCTGTTCTGAGTCCTGTGTCTTCCATGCTGAATGGTGTAAATGGTGTCAGATTGTTTTAGCTCTCGTTTAACATTCTTGTACGCTGTAAATAAGTGTTGTTCCTGTCTGTTTAAAACAATGTAAATACAGAAAGATTTTTTTTAAAGAACAAACTTAAAAATGCCTCCTTGTGCTGTTATTTTTTATTACTTTGAGACCTGGTGTCAATGATCTAAAATGCTTTTCATTCGGTAATGTGTTGTGAGTGAACTATCCAGAAGGTGGTGGTCGTGTACAGCTCTATGTCAAAGGTAACAGTTGCAATTTATGTAGGTCTAATGGTAAAACAATCTCGTAATAGACTATTTTTAACTGTTCCATGGCCCCTTGCCCTGAGAGAGTAGAGACTGGTTTATCCAGTTGCACAATCACTACAGAAACTCAAAGCATCTTGTAGCTGATAAGAGGGGTGGGATATTTTCACAGGGGCTCTCCCATGAGTACACATTTTCACACGGGAGACAAGGATGCCTTTTTGTTTGTTGTCTGTGTAGTAGTCGGGATTGCATTTATTTTTGATCTTCTGCATAAATTAAAGACTAATATCATAAATTTATATTATTCACCCTTACATGTCCTTTCTTTAATTGTTTATGCCCACTTACTGCAGGAAGTAACACAGGCATAGGGAAGATGACTGCACTAGATCTGGCCAGGGGAGGTGCTAGAGTCATCCTGGCCTGCCGCAGCAAACAGAGCTGAGGCTGCGCTCGCTGACATCAAGAGGGTGGGAGGAGAATGAACACTCTTTGACCATAAACTAATAATGACCAGTAGTTTATGGCTAGTAATTTTTGTTTTTTCTACAGCGGTTTTAGGATTTATTAATTATGATTTGTGTGTATGAAAATAATAAAGTAACGTGTGTCCTGTAGGAGAGTGGGAGCAATGAGGTGGTGCTCATGCATCTGGTTCTGGGCAGTCTGAAGTCTGTTCGCTCCTTCGCTGAAACCTTCCTAAAGACTGAGTGCAGATTGGACCTGCTCATCAACAATGCAGGTGTGGCTTGTACTGGCTGTTTGCAGCAACGCTGTGACCAGCTTTCAATACACTTGATCTTATACAACACTTTTAGTCATGTACAGACAGCCTTTTCCAGAGGGACTTGAAGTTAGTACTAAATGAAGTTTCACAAGAGCCTGTGTACAGAGACTGAACATGCAGCCATGGTGTTGTAGGCTACACATTATGATCCAGCCAAAAGAGCTTGCTGGACTGCATTCTCAACTGCCCAAGCCTGCCAACCATGGCACCTGTCCAATATTACTCATGTAATATCCCAATTCTGACACCAGTGTAACATTTTTGGAAGTGAGGCAGCTGGTATCATTTTTGGAAAGTAAAATGTTAATATTTTCCTCCCTGTTGTCTCAGGTATTTACATGCCAGGCACCACAGAGGATGGCTTGGGGATGATGTTTGGTGTCAACCACATTGGTCACTTCCTGTTGACCAACCTGCTTCTGGACCATTTGAATAAGTGCGGTCAGAGTCGAGTGGTCAACGTGGCGTCCGTGGGTCATAACTTCGGCACCATTGACTTCAACTGTTTGAACACTCACAAGGAGGTGGGGGTTGGTGATGCGTTCATGGATGTCTTCACCACATACTGTAACAGCAAGCTGTGTAATGTTCTCTTCAACCATGAGCTAGCCAAGAGATTACACGGCACAAACGTTACCTGCTACACCCTCCACCCAGGTCAGTACAGTACACCTCCGTATGTATGAAAGATTGCCCAAGTATAGATTAGAATGACTTGTCCTGTATTGATCTGTTGAAATGCAGTATTTGTTTTTGCATCCCCAGGTGGCTGAATAGTAAATGTATTGGCATGCAGTTTTAACCTACAGGGACATGTTTATGTAGTTTTTCAGGAGCCATCAACTCTGAGCTGACTCGCGGCATCAACAAGGTGGCCATGTTGCTGATGAAGCCTTTTTCATGTTCTTTTTCAAGAACTCTGTGGCGGGGTCTCAGACCACCCTGCACTGTGCCCTGCAGGAGGGCCTGGAGCCCCTGTCTGGATGCTACTTCTCTAACTGTACAGTCAGGAACCTCTATCCTAAGGCCAGAGATGATGCGGTGGCCAAGAAGCTATGGGAAGTCCAGTGTGATTCTGAGTGGGCTTTCATCTTAAGAAACTCACTCTAACTCAGCAGTTTTAACTGGACTGCAAGCTACTATCCAATATCCTGTGTTTTTTCCAAACTACTTTTTTGGGTTATCCTTTATAAAATGTACGTACATAGAAGTGCATTCGGAAAGTATTCAGGCCACTTGATTTGATTCCACATTTTGTTACGTTACATCCTAATATGTATTACATTGTTTTTTCCCCTCAATCCCTCAATCTACACACAATATCCCAAAATGACAAAGCAAAAACAAGTTTGTAGATTTTTTTGCAACTGTATTAAAAATAAAAAACATTAAATATCACATTTACATAAGTATTGAGACCCTTTACTCAGTACTTAGTTGAAGCACCTTTGGCAGTGATTATAGCCTCAAGTCTTCTTGGGTTTGACGGTACAAGCTTGGCACAACTGTATTTGGGAAGTTTCTCTCATTCTTCGCTGCAGATCCTCTCAAGCTCTGTCAGGTTGAATGGGGAGTGTCGCCAGAGCTATTTTCTGGTCTCCAGGGATGTTTAATCATGTTCAAGTCTGGGCTCTGGCTGGGCCACTCAAGGACATTCATAGACTTGTCCCGAAGCCACTCCTGCGTTGTTTTGACCTTGTGCTGAAGGTCATTGTCCTGTTGGAAGGTGAACCTTTGCCCTGTCTGAGGTCCTGAATGCTCTGGAGCAGGATTTCATCAAGGATCTCTCTAGTTTGAGGCGTTCATCTTTCCCTCGATCCTGACTAGTCTCCCAGTCCCTGCCGCTGAAAAACATCCCCACAGCATGATGCTGACACCGCCATGCTTCTCTGCAGGGATGGTGCCAGGTTTCCTCCAGACATGATGCTTGGCATTCAGGCCAAATAGTTCAATCTTGGTTTCATCAGACCAGAGAATCTTGTTTCTCCTTTAGCACTCCACCAATCAGTCCTTTTAGACGTGTATTGGCCAACTCCAAGCGGGCTATCGTGCCTTTTACTGAGGAGTGGTTTCTGTCTGGCCACTCTACCATAAAGTCCTGATTGGTAGAGTGATGCAGAGATGGTTGTACTTCTGGAAAGTTCTCCCATCACTACAGAGGAACTCTGGAGCTCTGTCAGAGTGACCATCGGGTTCTTGGTCACCTCCCTGACCAATGCCCTTCTCCCCCTGATTTGCTCAGTTTGGCTGGGCTGCCAGCTCTAGGAATAGTGTTGGTGGTCCCAAACTTCTTCCATTTAAGAATGATTCGGTCCACTGTCTTTGGGTCCCTTCTCCAGATCTGTGCCTCGACATAATCGTGTCTTGGAGCTCTACGGACAATTCCTTCGACATCATGGCTTGGTTTTTGCTCTGACAATGCCCTGTCAACTGTGGGGCTTGTCTGACATTTTTACACAGAGACATTCAAAGTCAATCTAAATTAATCGTCTTTTATTTGTCAGCTCGCTGGAGAGCTTCTAACCAACTCAATACACCATAGTACACATCTCCATCAGGATCTCTGCTTAGGCAGTTGTCTTATATACAGTATTCACAGACAAGTTATATTTGCATGATTTAGGATAATCAATGAAACATTACCGTTTTGTTTCATTCATGTGACCGACCAATACCTCAAGGCTTCTTCTCTCTAAGCTGAGACCTTGAAATGGAGATCTCTTTCATTCTCAAAACAAGGTCTGGGCCTACTGCAAATTTGAAGCCACTGATAGTGAGGATTCGTTCAGTCAGCCACTTGCATGAACACAGAAATTGATTTGTAGAATAGCACATGAATAGAACACAAGAGATTTGTTATACGAAAAGCACAGACATTAAAATGTCCATTACAGGAACTTGTTATATAGACGTGTGCCTTTCCAAATCATGTCCAAATCAATTGAATTTATCACAGGTGGATTCCAATCAAGTTGTAGAAACATCTCAAGGATGATCAATGGAAACAGGATCAATTTTGAGTCTCATAGCAAAGGGTCTGAATACTTATGTAAATAAGGTATTTATGTTTTTAATTTTTAATAAATTTGCTCAAATAAAAAAAGTTTTGCTTTGTCATTATGGGGATACTGTGTGTAGATTAATGAGGAAATGTAGGAAAAGTCAAGGCGTCTGAATGCTTTCTGAATGCACCATATATGAATGAACCTAGCATTGATTTATGGGACATTTCATTTATGGACATGCATATATTCATATTCCTTACAAAACAGTAAGTAAACCTAAACTGTTAAGAATGTTTACTCTTGATTGTTTTATGATGGCTCAAACTGTACAATTCATATCTTCTGCCTAAGTATCCTCCTAACAATTTGTCAGCCTAAATTAGAATTTAAAGGCAGCACTTATGCCTGCCCTGCAGAAATAGAGAGATTTGAGCATGAAAGCTTCAGTAGAAGAATCCAAACAAAGCAAAGGGAAAAAAAACTCAAATGTGCCTGTGCAGTCCAAAGGGGTGTGGTTTAGGCTTTCTCGGAACTCAACAGGAAGTAGATCTCTTTGCGCAATAGAGTAACCGTGAGAATAAGTGTGCAGTAAGAAATTCTGGAGTGAGCAGTGTGTTCTATTAATTCTCTTTACTGAGTGTTGCACAGGATCTGAGCTCAATGGCTGTGTTTCTTCTTTTGGCTGGACTGGTAGTGGTGGGCTATATGATTTTTCATAATATCTTTGTCAAAGGGGCAGTTTGCAAGAGCAATGTGAAACTGCATGGGAAAACTGTAATTGTAACAGGTGAGCCTGTTTTTGTCTGCTTTCTGTGTTTCCCTTCATTGACACCGGAGGAAAGTTAATGGCACTGTTATGTAATAATGTTGAGTAGATGTAATGTTCTTTGCCTGTACATCATTTAATATATATAGTGTTGTTAAATTCATTTAACTTAGTTTATTATTCTTTTTAAAAACATTTTCCCTGGTTATAGAACTCAACAAATTACTCTTTTTGCGGCAAGCTGTAGGGGAGACTGGGGGCAATTGTAACACCTTGAATTTCTCCAAACAGAAACAAACAAGTGATGAAACTCTCTTAGTAAATGCCCATTTAGGTTCTCTCCCTGCTTGAAGAGTTTCAGGCAAATATCTCAATATTTGCTATCCCACAATTATTCAAAACTAACATTAAATCACCTTGTCGTCCTGTAGAGTGGTAAATATGTTGTAAACAGGTATCATTTGGACACAATCAGACTATTCAGATGTTTTGAGAGGAACCGAATGGCCATCCACAAATAGGGGTGTTACTGAAAATATTGGTTATGTACTTAGAAATAATTGTTTGTTGCAAAATCATTAGATACTATATGTATATAATCATTCATAAACAATGTATTTGAAGTTAATGGAGTTTATTTGGTTTATTTCTTTGGTGTTACATTTCACCCTAGCTACTGTTACAATTGCTCCTGGCACGGTGGCAAATGTAACATCCCGATTTTAAAGATTAAAATCAAGATTGTAATCTGACCGTTTTATGTACAGACCTATAAATGGTATGAATGTTTAGGAGACTAATGTAAGTTCTTATATCAAAAAATCACTTCCGTAGTTCAAGTGGTCTCTGAGCAATAGAGTAAAATATGTTTATTTTTATAAATATATATATTTTTACTATTCCTCCCGGTCTCCCCTACATTGCATTAATCCTAATAATACTAATTCTACAGGAAGTAACACAGGCATAGGGAAGATGACAGCGCTAGATCTGGCCAGGAGAGGTGCCAGGGTCATCCTGGCCTGCCGCAACAAACAGAGAGCTGAGGCTGCGCTCGCTGACATCAAGAGGGTGAGGAGAGATTCAACAATCTCTGACCTACTTTACATTAGCAGATTTTGTTATTTCATCACAATCTTCATGTGGTGGCTGTGAAAAGAGGAAATTTGGAAAATGTTCAATGAAATGTGGACTGAGTAACAAAGAAATGTGTGTCCTGTAGGAGAGTGGGAGCAATGAGGTGGTGTTCATGCATCTGGATCTGGGCAGTCTGAAGTCTGTTCGCTCCTTTGCTGAAACCTTCCTAAAGACTGAGCGCAGATTGGACCTGCTCATCAACAATGCAGGTAAAGTAGGCTTGAGGAGGTGTTGTTGGACCTCTCTCTCTCTCTCTCTCTGGGTGTATCTCAATGGTCCTAAACGGTTTCCTTTCCCTCTACTCTATCCTTTATTTGCACTGGCATGACAGGTGAAAGCAATACACCTGTCCTGTTCCTTTGCATCAATGCAGGATGAAGGAAAGGCTGTGAGGAGATGAGGCTACTAAAGACTATTAAGATGCACCCTGAACTCCCATCAACCTCCCATAGAAGTGATTATGGATAAATAATGGCTCGATTCCATGTTTCCTCTCAGGTATTTACATGCAGGGCAGCACAGAAGACGGCTTGGGGATGATGTTTGGTGTCAACTACATCGGTCACTTCCTGTTGACCAACCTGCTTCTGGACCGTCTGAAGGAGTGCGGTCCGAGTCGAGTGGTCAACGTGGCGTCCTTGGGCCATAATTTTGGCAAAATTGATTTCAACTGCTTGAGCACTCACAAGGAGTTAGGTGTTGGCGAGTCTGCCACGGACATCTTTAACATCTATTGCAACAGCAAGCTGTGTAACGTTGTCTTCACCCATGAGCTGGCCAAAAGACTGAAGGACACAAATGTTACCTGCTACAGCCTCCACCCTGGTCAGTGCTGCTAAGTCAGGCGTCCAATTTCATTTGACCATGTATAAAACTTTTGAATGTATCTGGTATCTGCAGTTTTCAAGTAAGTTCTTGGTTTAATTTAAAGTAGAATAAGATGACTAATGTTCCAGTCCAAGCTCTTCTCTGTCCTGGCACCCCAATGGTGGAACAAGCCTCCCCATAATGTCAGGGCAGCGGACTCCTTGGCCATCTTCCGACAAAGTCTTAAAACCTGTCTCTTTTAAGCGATTATGTTATTGTCTCACCTAGCTATCTTAAGATGAATGCACTAATGTAAGTTGCTCTGGATAAGAGTGTCTGCTAATTGACTAAAATATATATATCTTTTTTTTGTGGATGAATAACTTAACTCTAGTGCTTGTGTCTTTTTCTCCTAGGTATAATTGAAACTGAGCTGGGCCGTTACGCCAACTCTGCATTTTTAATGCTGTTGAAGCCCATCTCAATGTTGTTCTTCAAGAACTCTGTGGCGGGGTCTCAGACCACCCTGCACTGTGCCCTGCAGGAGGGCCTGGAGCCCCTGTCTGGATGCTATTTCTCTAACTGTACAGTCAGGAACGTCTATCCTAAGGCCAGAGATGATGCGGTGGCCAAGAAGCTATGGGAAGTCAGTGAGAGTCTGTGTGGACTCCTGTGAAAGCCTCCCACTGTGATTCAAGCTCTCCTCAGTGTGCAAGATGATTTTTGACATTTGAGTGGACTTGCCCTTTAAATCATTCAACCATGTCAAAGAAATTCTAAAAGTGCTTACTCCGTGTGATTAGTATATAGGACTGATCTTGTGCATTAACTTCTAAGTTCTTACCATAGGTTCCTTAGGGTGTTCCACTCTGCCCTAGTAGATATATCTGGAACATAATTAAACGACCCACCCAAAACTGTGCATGCTGGAATGAATTAAACCATGAAGTGGCAAAAAGGATGAAGAAGCATAGGCCTACTGGGCAATTCAAGACTTATGGAAATAAAGTATGTGTTCCTCAATGAGGCTGTTGTATATTCATTGGTTGTATAATAATTGTGCCAGCACTGAACAGTGCATCCATTCATATTTTAGATAATGTTACCCCGTGGTTAAAGATCATGTGCACATGGCCGAGGAGCTGATGCTGTTTGTTGCCTTGATCATGTGCATTTGAATTAAAAACCAGGGCTGAAAAGAGTACAGATATATCTCACTCAAGTAGAAGTACTGTTACTTTAGTACAATTTCTACTCAAGTTGAAGTCAAACGAATGGTGTAAAAAAACGACTTCAAGTCAAATGAATTGAGTTGCTTTTAAAATATAAACATTGACCATGATAATTATCTAATTTTGCTAAGGTTACCTAAATATTGTTACACATTTTCCTTGCATTCAATTGAAAAAGGAATAGAGGCAATGAATGTAGAGGAACTCAGTGAATTTATTTTCTGAATTATAAGTCACATCTGTATGTAAAATGATTAACATTTTAATACAAACATTCAAAGCAATTCAAATGTATTGAATTTGTTTGTTTTTTAACTATACAAAATAAAGTGCATAAACAAAGTTTCCAGATGTCAATATATTTCAGCCTCCAGAAATAAACATGTCTAATTCTTTCAACCATTCAGAGTCCCTCATTCATCCTTCTATTACTGTTAATGGGACCGGCTGACATTCACTCACCCTTTAACTCTTTCCTTCACTCACTCCCTCACCCAAACTCACTGCACAAACTCCCTCTTTTTTATTTTATTTTACTAGGCAAGTCAGTTAAGAACAAATTCTTATTTTCAATGACAGCCTAGGAACAGTGGGTTAACTGCCTGTTCAGGGGCAGAATGACAGATTTGTACCTCGGGGATTTGAACTTGCAACCTTTTGGTTACTAGTCCAACGCTCTAACCACTAGGCTACCCTGCTGCCCCTCACTCCCTCACCCAAACTCACTGCACAAACTCCCTCTCACTCACTCCCTCACCCAAACTCCCTCTTTCACTCACTCCCTCACACAAACTCACTGCACAAACTCCCTCTTTCACTCACTCCCTCACCCAAACTCACTGCACAAACTCCCCTTTTCACTCACTCCCTCACCCAAACTCACTGCACAAACTCCCTCTTTCACCCACTCCCTCACCCAAACTCACTGCACAAACTCCCTCTTTCACTCACTCTCTCACCCAAATTCACTGCACAAACTCCCTCTTTCACTCACTCCCTCACCCAAACTCACTGCACAAACTCCCTCTTTCACTCACTCCCTCACCCAAACTCACTGCACAAACTCCCTCTCACTCATTCGTCATCAGTGGTGGAAAGAGTACTGAAATATCCTACTCAAGTAAATGTACAGTTTAATACAATTTTACTCAAGTAGAGGTAAAATTACTAACTTTTAAAACTACTTTAAAAAGTACAAGTACTCAGAACAACTGCTCAATTACTGTAACGAGAGTAGTTGCAATTAATTACTTTACACCTTTAAAAAACAGGCTTGCAAAATATGTAATAATGTATGAATCATTTGTGATTGAGAGGCCTAAAGAGGAAGTAAACTACTAGTGCCAATAAATGGTTTAGATTTACAGTGGTCACAAAACCATTGATAGTCGATCACCAAACATTTGTTATGAAAAAGGCTTGCGCTGGGAAGGCAAAATGTTCCCATGTTTCTCAAGATATAACTCCGTTTACCCGGCAGGCCCAGAGAGCATATCAAGTGGACCTATTATCTACCGCTCGCCAAACATAGCTCAGATCACCATGTCTGCACTTTTCTTGTGCCATTGACTAGAGACTAAACGAATAGAGCAAATACAGTTTTTAATGAGTAAATTCATGTTTAAATTGTTAGCACTGTCAAGACTTTGTTCAACAGTTTTATAAGCCATAAAATGTGCGTTTCGATAGGCTTTCGAGGTTATTTGTCTTTTTTAAATATCTAGGAATAGTACAATTTCTCTGGTCATAGGAGTAACAACATGAATTGCTGCATGAGGCAAAATGTATGCAGTGTGAGTTGAGTCATCAACTGGAACTGGAAGACTGTCAGATTTCCTCGGTTGAGGGAGGAAGAGAGGAGGGACGGTGAGTCGGGTGAGGTGCAGCTTCACGGCGGCTCCCTCCTTCCCCCCAGATTGACCATCAGATGCTGGTCATCTGTACAGTAAAAAAACGATTTATTATGCTCACTTGGCTCACAAGAAATACCACATATTATATATTACTAGTGTGATCATATAGGCCTAACTACATTTTTAAAATTAAAAAATGGCCTGAGAAGAACAACATTGGCAGGGCAATTCAAAGCGTAGTTAATATGTAGTGATCATGTATTGGCATGGTTTTTTAATTAATGTTTTTATTTTTTTTTTAAATCTGAGATGTTGATCTCGGATTCCATTTCACTCCGAAAGTTGATCTATGCCCTCAATATGGAGCCGATTTTCATGCAGATTACAAAAACGACATCTGGTGGAATACTTCCATACTGCAGGTATAAATTAAACCCGGAAGCTGTTGAGGGCGTAATAAAAACAAAAACAGCACATGCCGTATGTTAGCCAGCGGAACTTTGATAGCTTTCAAACTAAATTACATTCCCGAATTCGGAAACAACGCCCGGTACTGTAATAATGTCGGTTTTGCTATCTATTCTGGCAGTAGGAATTGCGTTGTATTTGATACTTTATTACAATGTGATCAGAGGATCAAGATGCACGAGCTCTGTGACACTGAAAGGAAAGACTGCTATTGTAACTGGTTAGTTAGGCACATTTTGTTGCCTTACTGTGTGATGGGGACTGATTTAGTGTGCGCACGTTTCACGTGGAAGACCTTTACATTAACATGTGTTTTGTTGTTCCCTAGGGAGTAACACTGGTATTGGAAAGGCTACTGCTTTGGATTTGGCCAAGAGAGGTGCCAGGGTCATCCTTGCCTGCCGCAGCAAACAGAGAGCTGAGGCTGCTGTCTATGATATCAGAAGGGTTAGAGGAGCCTTATTTATAACATAATGATCCAAATATTATGTTGTGGCATAGCCATCTCAATACATACTGATCAGGGATTTGTTTGCGCTGTGTGAAAATGTATGTTGTTCGAAACCACTGTTTGATTTCTCCTCTGTTCTGTAGGAGAGTGGGAGCAATGAGGTGGTGTTCATGCATCTGGATCTCGGCAGTCTGAAGTCTGTTCGCTCCTTTGCTGAAACCTTCCTGAAGACTGAACTCAGACTGGACCTGCTCATCAACAATGCAGGTATGGCAGAGAAAGAGGGAATGTAAACATTCATTCCCAATACATAAAACACACTTTCTCTATTCAGTGAACCCTATTGAATTAACATCTCTTCTTACCCTATGGATAAAATAATACACACATTTTAAGACAAATCTAGAAATACTTGGACATTATGTGTAGCCTTACTCCCTGTCTCTGGTCTCACTGTCTGTCACCTAGAATGACCTCAACTACCTCATACCCCTGCACATTGACTCAGTACTGGCACTCCTTTTAAATAGCCTCGTTATTTTGTGTTACTATTTCCTTTTTTTATTTAGCAAATATTTTTCTTACTTTTTAGCTCTACATTGTTGGGAATGGGCTCATAAGTAAGCATTTCAAGGTACTCTCTATACCTGTTGTATTCGGCTAATGTGACCAATAAAATGTGATTTGTTTCAGGAATGCTGGGGCCTGGCTACACTGAGGATGGGTTCGGCATGGTGTTTGGGGTAAACCACTTAGGCCACTTCCTGTTGACCTGCTTGCTGCTGGACCGGCTGAAGGAGTGTGGCCCTAGTCGTGTTGTCAACGTGTCGGCTCTCCTACACCGACTAGGCTCTGTCGACTTTGCCCTCCTGGGTACCCACAAGGACCTGGTGTCAGGCCAGTCCACCTGGCATAACTTCAGGGCCTACTGCCACAGCAAGCTGTGCAACGTGCTCTTCACCCGGGAGCTGGCCAACCTCCTGGAGGGGACCAGCGTTACCACCTACAGCCTCCACCCAGGTCAGTAGCTCTCCACCTACAGCCTCCACCCAGGTCAGTAGCTCTCTACCTACAGCCTCCACCCAGGTCAGTTGCTCTCCACATGAAGCCTCCACCCAGGTCAGTTGCTCTCCACCTACAGCCTCCACCCAGGTCAGTTGCTCTCCACCTAGAAGGGATCCTTCTTACTTGGTTTTACATTTGAGCTTTTCTGTAATCTATATGCAGACTGTTTAATGTTTCAGATGGCTAATATGTGTCAAGTGTGTATTGTATAGTGTGTTTTTACACTGCAGTACTGCGTTTTCAAAACATTGCAGACAATGTGGTTTATTCTATTCCATCCTATCCCATACTAAATTACCATTTGTCATTTAGGGGTCATTCACACTGAGTTTGGTCGCAACCTGAAACTATGGCAGAGGCTCTTTCTGGAGCCCATCTCTAAGCTTTTCTTCATGGATGCTGAGAGGGGAGCCCAGACCACCCTACACTGTGCCCTCCAAGAGGGGATCGAGCCGCTGAGTGGACGCTACTTCTCTTCATGTGCTCTACAGGAAGTAGGCGCCAAGGGGCGGGACGATGCTTTGGCTAGGAAGCTGTGGGAGGTGAGTGAGAGGCTATCCAACCTATCCTGAGAGACTGGGATTCTAGCCATGGCAAAGATTTTGGAATATACTGACAAGATATTGAACTCTCCACTCTAACAATGGTAAATAATGTCCGTGAAGGACTCTCTCTCTCTCTCTCTCTCTGACTAATGCCTTGTTATCACCAATGATGCCTTGTAACTTATGATTTTGCTTTGTATATTGGAATTCATTTCATTCACAATGTTATTAAATACTTACGTTCCGTTTCTAATGACCATTTCTTGATCTTAGTCAGCAATGTCAGTTAATAGACTTTGTTAATAAACAAATGATTCCAGGTGATTAATATAATGTCCTCCTACACCACTACTTCACAATTGTATTTTTGCACGGATGGAAGGAGTCCTCGCTCTCACTTTGCCTATTCGGGTCCAGTGGCCTTTAACAGCACAGAGGGATAATAATATATAATAATAATAATATAATAATATATAATAAATATATGCCATTTAGCAGACGCTTTTATCCAAAGCGACTTACAGTCATGTGTGCATACATTCTACATATGGGTGGTCCCGGGGATCGAACCCACTACCCTGGCGTTACAAGCGCCATGCTCTACCAACTGATAACACTTCCAAGGGATAACACTTCCAGTGAACTAACACCTTTAACAGCACAGAGGGATAACACTTCCAGTGAACTAACACCTTTAACAGCACAGAGGGATAACACTTCCAGTGAACAAACACCTTTAACAGCACAGAGGGATAACACTTCCATTAACTAACACCTTTAACAGCACAGAGGGATAACACTTCCATTAACTAACACCTTTAACAGCACAGAGGGATAACACTTCCATTAACTAACACCTTTAACAGCACAGAGGGATAACACTTCCAGTGAACTAACACCTTTAACAGCACAGAGGGATAACACTTCCAGTGAACTAACACCTTTAACAGCACAGAGGGATAACACTTCCATTAACTAACACCTTTAACAGCACAGAGGGATAACACTTCCATTAACTAACACCTTTAACAGCCCAGAGGGATAACACTTCCATTAACTAACACCTTTAACAGCACAGATGGATAACACTTCCAGTGAACAAACACCTTTAACATCACAGATGGATAACACTTCCATTAACTAACACCTTTAACAGCCCAGAGGGATAACACTTCCATTAACTAACACCTTTAACAGCCCAGAGGGATAACACTTCCATTAACTAACACCTTTAACAGCACAGAGGGATAACACTTCCAGTGAACAAACACCTTTAACATCACAGATGGATAACACTTCCATTAACTAACACCTTTAACAGCACAGAGGGATAACACTTCCAGTGAACAAACACCTTTAACAGCACAGAGGGATAACACTTCCAGTGAACTAACACCTTTAACAGGACAGAGGGATAACACTTCCATTAACTAACACCTTTAACAGCACAGAGGGATAACACTTCCAGTGAACTAACACCTTTAACAGCACAGAGGGATAACACTTCCATTAACTAACACCTTTAACAGCACAGAGGGATAACACTTCCATTAATTAACAGCACAGAGGGATAACACTTCCAGTGAACTAACACCTTTAACAGCACAGAGGGATAACACTTCCATTAACTAACACCTTAAACAGCACAGAGGGATAACACTTCCATTAACTAACACCTTTAACAGCACAGAGGGATAACACTTCCAGTGAACAAACACCTTTAACAGCACAGAGGGATAACACTTCCATTAACTAACACCTTTAACAGCACAGAGGGATAACACTTCCATTAATTAACAGCACAGAGGGATAACACTTCCAGTGAACTAACACCTTTAACAGCACAGAGGGATAACACTTCCAGTGAACAAACACCTTTAACATCACAGATGGATAACACTTCCATTAACTAACACCTTTAACAGCACAGAGGGATAACACTTCCAGTGAACAAACACCTTTAACAGCACAGAGGGATAACACTTCCATTAACTAACACCTTTAACAGCACAGAGGGATAACACTTCCATTAACAAACACCTTTAACAGCACAGAGGGATAACACTTCCATTAACTAACACCTTTAACAGCACAGAGGGATAACACTTCCATTAACTAACACCTTTAACAGCACAGAGGGATAACACTTCCATTAACTAACACCTTTAACAGCACAGAGGGATAACACTTCCATTAACTAACACCTTTAACAGCACAGAGGGATAACACTTCCAGTGAACAAACATACAGCACAGAGGGATAACACTTCCAGTGAACAAACACCTTTAACAGGACAGAGGGATAACACTTCCATTAACTAACACCTTTAACAGCACACAGGGATAACACTTCCAGTGAACTAACACCTTTAACAGCACAGAGGGATAACACTTCCAGTGAACAAACACCTTTAACAGCACAGAGGGATAACACTTCCAGTGAACAAACACCTTTAACAGCACAGAGGGATAACACTTCCAGTGAACTAACAGCACAGAGGGATAACACTTCCAGTGAACTAACACCTTTAACAGCACAGAGGGATAACACTTCCAGTGAACTAACAGCACAGAGGGATAACACTTCCAGTGAACTAACAGCACAGATGGATAACACTTCCAGTGAACTAACATCACAGATGGATAACACTTCCAGTGAACTAACATCACAGAGGGATAACACTTCCAGTGAACTAACAGCACAGAGGGATAACACTTCCAGTGAACTAACAGCACAGAGGGATAACACTTCCAGTGAACTAACAGCACCGAGGGATAACACTTCCAGTGAACTAACATCACAGAGGGATAACACTTCCAGTGAACTAACAGCACAGAGGGATAACACTTCCAGTGAACAAAGTCACTTTCCGATGACTGATGTGCCTTTTTGAAGGAGGCCTTAATACAGTTCCAAAGATGGACTTATACCATGTGCTTGTCTCACAATATTCAGTGGAGGAATGTTTTCTGAAGAAGAAAGTGCTGTACTGATATATGTTTATACTTTAAAAGAGAACAATTTACATTGGTTTTGTGGCACAATGTCATAGATTAGGGATTGATGACTAATGACTGAACTTTCCCACAGTTGTCAGTCAGGTCATTCATAACATTCACTGTGACTGGGTAGCTACACCTACATACTCACCATGAACTTGCAGAAACTGAAGGAACTGCCAGTCATTCTGCTCGGTCATTATGACACGCCATGTGTTCAGCACAGGCTAAGCAAAAGATAGGAGTACTACTTGGGTTGGGTTCCATACAGATTATAAGGATAGACTTTCTTTGGAGGTTACTTATTAAACAAACACAAGTGTTATGTACACATTTCTGTTGAAACACACAACTTTTACAGGCTTTATCTAATCTTTAGTTTTCCATTAACTATGTGAATTGTGAAGATACAGTATGTTACACATTTCTTTTTGAAATACTTTTTGTTTTTAGATCACAACAGAATATATTACACATTTCAATCTATCAATGATATACATACAAACATGATAATCTACCAACAATTTTATAGAATGGCAAATAGTCTTTCTGCTTCTGAATGAAAACATAGTATGTGTGTATGTCTGTGTGTACAATGAACAGGTAGGTGTTCATGCCCCTGGGTGGCTGTCATGTTTTCCTTGTACACCAGGGGGCAGTAGCATATCACTGCTCTTGTAGAAACTGCCATTTACCATGCTGTTCCTTCCTTGCAGTTGTTGCTTGGAGCAAGGTTGTCGAGGACCTTGACCTATGGATTATGTTCATTATGAACACTGATTATTAACACTGGTACACTTGAAAGCGAGGTCAGTTTTGTATGTTAAGAGCTTCGCTCATGTAATTACT
This sequence comes from Oncorhynchus gorbuscha, assembly GCF_021184085.1. Classification (NCBI taxonomy): domain Eukaryota; kingdom Metazoa; phylum Chordata; class Actinopteri; order Salmoniformes; family Salmonidae; genus Oncorhynchus; species Oncorhynchus gorbuscha. The sequence continues at coordinate 26,629,651 of NC_060185.1, forward strand.
CAGGAGGACAGTCTCTGGTGCAGGCTTCAACTTTCACCTCTGTTATGTGTGGGGAGACATGCACCTACTATCGATTTCGCTCGCTCGCTCACTGTCCCTCTCCTTTCTCAGGTGAATAGAGTGGGGGACGACAGACTGGCACAGTGGTGAACTTCCTGTCCTGTTCTGTTCACCTCAGATCCAATAGTTATCAAGCCTCTCTCTACAGTCTCTGTACTATACTATCTCAGTCCACAGAATAATTAACACAAGTAGGCAGTTCCTGAACACATTTCTATTTTTTATAGTCCTATCTAGTGATGTCGTGCTCTCGGTCCCATTCAGTGGCATTCTTTTTCAATTGCAATTATGCGAATCAGGTATTTAAGTGCCAAGCTGTAACAAACACCTGCCTGCCCAGTAGCTCTCCAGGACTGAAGCAGGAGACCCCTGTCCTACACTCTGCTCTCCTCTAACAGAGTGGTCTGTCTGTAATATTATTCCTCCTAGTGTCAGATCTGCAGCTAGTTGATAGGTATTCTGTGGTTGATAGGTATTCTGTAGTTGATAGGTATTCTGTAGTTGATAGGTATTCTGTAGTTGATAGGTATTCGGTAGTTGATAGGTATTCTGTAGTTGATAGGTATTCTGTAGTTGATAGGTATTCTGTGGTTGATAGGTATTCTGTAGTTGATAGGTATTCCAGAGTTGATAGGTATTCCAGAGTTGATAGGTATTCCAGAGTTGATAGGTATTCCAGAGTTGATAGGTATTCTGTCACCCTCTCCCCTCCATGGGTTAAGAAACGAGGCATTGATGACCTGCTCTGTTCTTGCTGTTTACTGTGGACATACTCCCAAGCAGAGGCCAGGAGGCAGTACAGTACTTAGTGACTGGATTAGTGCTTCAATTAGCTAGCTATCAATTAACATAGAGGGCCCTGATTGATTTACATACTACAGGCCTGATTTACTGAGTGCATCTGTTATTTTCAGAAGACAATACAATAAAAAATGCATTACAAAAAAGATGACAATGGTGGAGAGAAGACAACTTTATGTTTTGGTGTAAAAAAACATTTATTTTTTCTCTTGCTCTTGTCTTTAAAAACAAACTGGTGGAAACCTTGCACAGGGTGCTCAGCAAATCTATAAACACAAAGACAGAAGGTACTGTTATATCTGGGCTGTGGTGGATGTGTGGTGTGGTCTGTTCTATGGCAGAGCATTCAGGACAGAAGGAAGGAGTAGGATGAGGAAGAGTAGTGGACGGCCCCTGGATCACTGAACCGTGGCATCCACATCACTCTGTATGTGCGCCGTGGCAACGCAGAGCAGCGGTTTCCTCGGCAACTGCAGGGGCCACGTTGAAGTGACAAAAGACTGAGTTCTTGACATGCATGCTACTGTCTGCCTTTTATAAGTTCCTCAGATCTACCATGGATGGATGCCTTATGCTGAGGCAATGTGTTACTCTGGCTGTTGTTCTGGCGAATATGCTGTATATTTATCACACCTCAGAACCTAGACGTCCAATTGTTTATGTTAAGAGATGATGCTAGCATCATGCCATGTCAGGGACGCTTATTAGACCCAACTGAACCCATTGAACCTTTATGATCGCCTTCTTTGGGCATTATGCATACTATAAAATGTATAGAGAGAGTACAATATTGGTTTGTGAGTATGTAACATTTTGTGTGTGCATGTCTGGTTTATCAATGTTTTTAAGCTTTTTAGTTATTTTTAAGATGTGTGATCGAGGGAGAGATGTTATGATGTATTATTAATGGGAGTGTACGGTACTGGGAGCAGGGGGTGTGGACTTGGTACTGCTGGTAACTGTCAGATAGGAGAGTAGCTCTGGTGATGGTGCCTGGCCTCGGTTGGGGGTTTGGAGCAACACTGGATTGTGGGTGGGTGGCAACAAAAGAGTGTTGGTTTATTCAAATTCAGACGTCTCCTCCTCAGGCAAAGTGCATCCCTTCACACACCCTTCCAGCCCTTATCCGTAACAGAGGAAGTCGATAAATAGAATCATCCTCTGGGTCTTGTTATTTTGTAATCTGCTAATCTGTGATTAACGATGTTTACAAATATGATACGCCGCAAAGTGTCAGAATCGTGGCTCACACCTTTCTCTGTCATATATACCCCCCCCCCCCCGCCCACTTCTCTGAGGAGGTCTACTGCTGTACACCGCATCACATCGTTCCACTGAGAGTTTATAATCACCAATGGTGGGAAATAAAGTAGGGATTCCTTTGACTAGTAATTGAAATGGAAACATTAGCAGTAATACGAATAGAGATCACAGAGGTCTGATTATTTGTGAAGTTGATAAGTAAAGTTGACATCACACCAAGATCCCTAATGTGTTTTTAATAGACACCAGTGTTTTGAGATTGTACTTTAGCTAGATTTGATCAGAGTTTGTATCTGAGTTTGTATATCGTTTAAAGGTTTCCCTGTTCTGTTCACGTTGTAATTAGCATAGTGGTTTCCCACTGTGTCTGGAAATCAACGAGAAACAGACATGGCGAGAAGAAATGTTGCTTTCATAAAAGCTTCATAAACATACATTCAATCACACCACTTAGGTAGATGAACCCATTTCCCATTTTCTGCCATTTTCAGTAATCTAATGAGGTAAAATGTGGCTTGCTGCGAGGGACTGCCAGGGTAAAGGCAGCCTACCAGGAAGGTTATTGCTGTAAAAGCTATCAATTAGGCAAAAACTATAGCATTTTGCAATTGGGTTACTAATTGGCAATTAGATACTCTGAAATAAGTGCATTGTCTTGTTTTACTTGTGTGATTTACTATGAGCTATTGAGGATATTTACTGAAGGTGAACAGTCAATCCCATTGCATGGCTGATAGTCCTTCAATGTGGTGTTCTGTTGCTTTTCAAATGGAAAATGTACAACTGGAATCCCTGTTCAAAACTAAGGCTAGCCTATTTAGTTGGCAAAAAGAAGAAGAGGGCAGAGATACCTCAGTCATCAGGGCATACTACATATGATGGAGGACAGCATTAAGAAGCTGAATCCCCTTGTGTTCTGGGTCTGTGTGTGCAAATCGGAGACAAATTCCAATATCTCTCTAACATGGACACTAAAAGCTTTTGGATTGAACTGGGTTAAATTGTATAATGATATCTGTCTGCATTTCTTGCCGACAGGCAGGTTGAGTTGTATATCTGTATCTCTTTCTTGCCGACAGGCAGGTTGAGTTGTATATCTGTATCTCTTTCTTGCCGACAGGCAGGTTGAGTTGTATATCTGTATCTCTTTCTTGCCGACAGGCAGGTTGAGTTGTATATCTGTATCTCTTTCTTGCCGACAGGCAGGTTGAGTTGTATATCTGTATCTCTTTCTTGCCGACAGGCAGGTTGAGTTGTATATCAGTTGTATATCTGTATCTCTTTCTTGCCGACAGGAGGTTGTTGTATATCTGTATCTCTTTCTTGAGTTGTATATCTGACAGGCAGGTTGAGTTGTATATCTGTATCTCTTTCTTGCCGGCAGGCAGGTTGAGTTGTATATCTGTATCTCTTTCTTGCATACAGGCAGGTTGAGTTGTATATCTGTACCTCTTTCTTGCATACAGGCAGGTTGAGTTGTATATCTGTATCTCTTTCTTGCATACAGGCAGGTTGAGTTGTATATCTGTACCTCTTTCTTGCATACAGGCAGGTTGAGTTGTATTTCTGTATCTCTTTCTTGCCGGCAGGCAGGTTGAGTTGTATATCTGTATCTCTTTCTTGCATACAGGCAGGTTGAGTTGTATATCTGTACCTCTTTCTTGCCGACAGGCAGGTTGAGTTGTATATCTGTATCTCTTTCTTGCCGACAGGCAGGTTGAGTTGTATATCTGTATCTCTTTCTTGCCGACAGGCAGGTTGAGTTGTATATCTGTATCTCTTTCTTGCCGACAGGCAGGTTGAGTTGTATATCTGTACAGTGGGGCAAAAAAGTATTTAGTCAGCCACCAATTGTGCAAGTTCTCCCACTTAAAAATATGAGAGGCCTCTAATTTTCATCATAGGTACACTTCAACTATGACAGACAAAATGAGAAAAAAAATCCAGAAAATCACATTGTAGGATTTTTAATGAATTTATTTGCAAATTATGGTGGAAAATAAGTATTTGGTCACCTACAAACAAGCAAGATTTCTGGCTCTCACAGACCTGTAACTTCTTCTTTAAGAGGCTCCTCTGTCCTCCACTCATTACCTGTATTAATGGCACCTGTTTAAACTTGTTATCAGTATAAAAGACACCTGTGCACAACCTCAAACAGTTACACTCCAAACTCCACTATGGCCAAGACCAAAGAGCTGTCAAAGGACACCAGAAAGAAAATTGTAGACCTGCACCAGGCTGGGAAGACTGAATCTGCAATAGGTAAGCAGCTTGGTTTGAAGAAATCAACTGTGGGAACAATTATTAGGAAATGGAAGACATACAAGACCACTGATAATCTCCCTCGATCTGGGGCTCCACGCAAGATCTCACCCTGTGGGGTCAAAATGATCACAAGAACGGTGAGCAAAAATCCCAGAACCACCAGGGGGGACCTAGTGAATGATCTGCAGAGAGCTGGGAACAAAGTAACAAAGCATACCATCAATAACACACTACGCCGCCAGGGACTCAAATCCTGCAGTGCCAGATGTGTCCCCCCGCTTAAGCCAGTACATGTCCAGGCCCGTCTGAAGTTTGCTAGAGAGCATTTGAATGATCCAGAAGAAGATTGGGAGAATGTCATATGGTCAGATGAAACCAAAATATAACTTTTTGGTAAAAACCAACTTGTCGTGTTTGGAGGGCAAAGAATGCTGAGTTGCATCCAAAGAACACCATACCTACTGTGAAGCATGGGGGTGGAAACATCATGCTTTGGGGCTGTTTTTCTGCAAAGGGACCAGGACGACTGATCCGTGTAAAGGAAAGAATGAACTGGGCCATGTATCATGAGATTTTAAGTGAAAACCTCCTTCTATCAGCAAGGGCATTGAAGATGAAACGTGGCTGGGTCTTTCAGCAACGAAGGAGTGGCTTCATAAGAAGCATTTCAAGGTCCTGGAGTGGCCTAGCCAGTTTCCAGATCTCAACCCAATATAAAATCTTTGGGGGGAGTTGAAAGTCTGTGTTGCCCAGCAACAGCCCCATAACATCACTGCTCTAGAGGAGATCTGCATGGAGGAATGGGCCAAAATACCAGCAACAGTGTGTGAAAACCCTGTGAAGACTTACAGAAAACGTTTGACCTCTGTCATTACCAACAAAGGGTATATAACAAAGTATTGAGATTAACTTTTGACCAAATACTTATGTTCCACCATAATTTGCAAATACATTCATTAAAAATCCTACAATGTGATTTTCTGGATTTTTTTTGTTCTCATTTTGTCTGGCATAGTTTAAGTGTACCTATTATGAAAATGACAGTCCTCTCTCATCTTTTTAAGTGGGGGAACTTGTACAATTGGTGGCTGACTAAATACTTTTTTGCCCCACTGTATTTCTTTCTTGCTGGCAGGTTGAGTTGTATATCTGTATGTCTTTCTTGCTGGCAGGCAGGTTGAGTTGTATATCTGTATGTCTTTCTTGCTGGCAGGCAGGTTGAGTTGTATATCTGTATGTCTTTCTTGCCGGCAGGCAGGTTGAGTTGTATATCTGTATCTCTTTCTTGCCGACAGGCAGGTTGAGTTGTATATCTGTATCTCTTTCTTGCTGGCAGGCAGGTTGAGTTGTACATCTGTATCTCTTTCTTGCTGGCAGGCAGGTTGAGTTGTATATCTGTATGTCTTTCTTGCTGGCAGGCAGGTTGAGTTGTATATCTGTATGTCTTTCTTGCCGGCAGGCAGGTTGAGTTGTATATCTGTATGTCTTTCTTGCTGGCAGGCAGGTTGAGTTGTATATCTGTATGTCTTTCTTGCCGACAGGCAGGTTGAGTTGTATATCTGTATCTCTTTCTTGCTGGCAGGCAGGTTGAGTTGTATATCTGTATGTCTTTCTTGCTGGCAGGCAGGTTGAGTTGTATATCTGTATGTCTTTCTTGCTGGCAGGCAGGTTGAGTTGTATATCTGTATGTCTTTCTTGCCGACAGGCAGGTTGAGTTGTATATCTGTATGTCTTTCTTGCCGACAGGCAGGTTGAGTTGTATATCTGTATGTCTTTCTTGCTGGCAGGCAGGTTGAGTTGTATATCTGTATCTCTTTCTTGCCGACAGGCAGGTTGAGTTGTATATCTGTATGTCTTTCTTGCTGACAGGCAGGTTGAGTTGTATATCTGTATCTCTTTCTTGCTGGCAGGCAGGTTGAGTTGTATATCTGTATGTCTTTCTTGCTGGCAGGCAGGTTGAGTTGTATATCTGTATGTCTTTCTTGCTGGCAGGCAGGTTGAGTTGTATATCTGTATGTCTTTCTTGCTGGCAGGCAGGTTGAGTTGTATATCTGTATGTCTTTCTTGCTGGCAGGCAGGTTGAGTTGTATATCTGTATGTCTTTCTTGCCTGGCAGGCAGGTTGAGTTGTATATCTGTATGTCTTTCTTGCTGGCAGGCAGGTTGAGTTGTATATCTGTATGTCTTTCTTGCTGGCAGGCAGGTTGAGTTGTATATCTGTATGTCTTTCTTGCTGGCAGGCAGGTTGAGTTGTATATCTGTATGTCTTTCTTGCTGGCAGGCCGGATGAATTGTTATTTCACTGCAGTCACTCTGTATTGTTCCCTACTCATCCACTTGGCATACAACACAATAGTATAGATATACAGTGCATTCGGACAGTATTCAGACCTTGCCTTTTCCCACATTTTGTTATGTTACAGCCTTATTCTAAAATGGACTCAATAAAAGCATTTCAAATCAAATCAAAATCAAATCAAAATCAAATTTTATTTGTCACATACACATGGTTAGCAATTTCCAAACGTCTGAAGGTACCCCGTTCATCTGTACAAACAATAGTTTGCAAGTATAAACACCATGGGACCACGCAGCCGTTCTACCGCTCAGGAAGGAGAGGCGTTCTGTCTCCTAGAGATAAAAGCATTTCCCCATCATTCTATACACGATACCCCACAATGACAAATAGAAAACAGGTTTTTAGATTTTGTATTCAAAATAAAAATCAGAACTACCTTATTTACATAAGTATTCAGACCCTTTGATATGAGACTCAATTGAGCTCAGGTGCATCCTGTTTCCATTGATCATCCTTGTGATGTTTCTACAACTTGATTGGCATCCACCTGAGGTAAATTCAATTGATTGGACTTGATTTGGAAAGGCACACATCTGAATGTGCAGTTGAAGTCGGAGTTTACATACACTTAGGTTGGAGTCATTAAAACTTGTTTTTCAACCACAACACAAATTTCTTGTTAACAAACTATAGTTTTGGCAAGTCAGTTATGACATCTACTTTGTGCATGACACAAGTCATTTCTCCAACAATTGTTTACAGACAGATTATTTCACTTATTCACTGTATCACAATTCCAGTGGGTCAGATGTTTACATACACTAAGTTAACTGTGCCTTTAAACAGCTTGGAAAAGTCCAGAAAAAAAGGATGTCATGGCTTTAAAGGCTTCTGATAGGCTAATTGATATAATTTGGATCAATTGGAGGTGTACCTGTTGATGTATTTCAATGTCTACCTTCAAACTCAGTGCCTCTTTGCTTGACATCATGGGAAAATCAAAAGAAATCAGCCAAGACCTCAGAAAAAAATTGTAGACAGCCACAAGTCTGGTTAATCCTTGGGAGCAATTTCCAAACGTCTGAAGGTACCCCGTTCATCTGTACAAACAATAGTTTGCAAGTATAAACACCATGGGACCACGCAGCCGTTCTACCGCTCAGGAAGGAGAGGCGTTCTGTCTCCTAGTGATTAACGTACTTTGGTGAGAAAAGTGAAAGTCAATCCCAGAACAACAGCAAAGGACCTTGTGAAGATGCTGGAGGAAACAGGTACAAAAGTATCTATATCCACGTAAAACGAGTCCTATATCGACATAACCTGAAAGGCCGCTCAGCAAGGAAGAAGCCACTGCTCCAAAACCGCCATTAAAAAAGCCAGACTACGGTTTGCAACTGCACATGGGGACAAAAATTGTACTTTTTGGAGAAATGTCCTCTGGTCTGATGAAACAGAAATAGAACTGTTTGGCCATAATGACCATCATTATGTTTGGAGGAAAAAGGGGGAGGCTTGCAAGCTGAAGAACACCATCCCATCCGTGAAGCATGGGGTGGCAGCATCATGTTGTGGGGGTGCTTTGCTGTAGGAGGGACTGGTGCACTTCACAAAATAGATGGCATCATGAGGTAGGAACATAGTGGATATATTGAAGCAACATTTCAAGACATCAGTCAGGAAGTTAAAGCATGGTCAAAAATGGGTCTTCCAAATGGACAATGACCCCAAGCATACTTCCAAAGTTGTGCCAAAATAGCTTAAGGACAACGAAGTCAAGGTATTGGAGTGGCCATCACAAAGCCCTGACCTCAATCCCATAGAAAATATGTGGGCAGAACTGAAAAGCATGTGCGAGCAAGGAGGCCTTACAAACCTGACTCAGTTACACCAGCTCTGTATGGAGGAATTGGCCAAAATTCACCCAACTTATTGTGGGAAGCTTTTGGAAGGTTATCCAAAACATTTGACTTCTGAACCACTGGGAATGTGATAAAAGAAATAAAAGCTCAAATCATTAATTCTCTCTACTATTATTGTGACATTTCACATTCTTAAAATAAAGTGGTGATCCTAACTGACCTAAAACAGGAAATTTGTACTAGGATTAAATGTCAGGAATTGTGAAAAACTGAGTTTAAATGTATTTGGCTAAGGTGTATATAAACTTCTGACTTCAACTGTATATACAGTGCCTTGCGAAAGTATTCGCCCCCCTTGAACTTGGTGGTGGCAGCATCATGGTTTGGGCCTGCTTTTCTTCAGCAGGGACAGGGAAGATGGTTAAAATTGATGGGAAGATGGATGGAGCCAAATACAGGACCATTCTGGAAGAAAACCTGATGGAGTCTGCAAAAGACCTGAGACTGGGACGGAGATTTGTCTTCCAACAAGACAATGATCCAAAACATAAAGCAAAATCTACAATGGAATGGTTCAAAAATAAACATATCCAGGTGTTAGAATGGCCAAGTCAAAGTCCAGACCTGAATCCAATCAAGAATCTGTGGAAAGAACTGAAAACTGCTGTTCACAAATGCTCTCCATCCAACCTCACTGATGCTCGAGCTGTTTTGCAAGGAGGAATGGGAAAATGGTTCAGTCTCTCGATGTACTAAACTGATAGAGACATACCCCAAGCGACTTACAGCTGTAATCGCAGCAAAAGGTGGCGCTACAAAGTATTAACTTAAGTGGGCTGAATAATTTTGCACGCCCAATTTTCCAGTTTTTGATTTGTTAAAAAAGTTTGAAATATCCAATAAATATCGTTCCACTTCATGATTGTGTCCCACTTGTTGTTGATTCTTCACAAAAAAATACAGTTTTATATCTTTATGTTTGAAGCCTGAAATGTGGCAAAAGGTTGCAAAGTTCAAGGGGGCCGAATACTTTCGCAAGGCACTGTACGTCCCACAATTGACAGTGCATGTCTGAGCAAGAGGTCGAAGGAATTGTCAGTGGAATGCCGAGACAGGATTGTGTCGAGGCACAGATCTGTTGTGGAAGTGTACCAAGAAATCTGCAGCATTGAAGGTTCCCAAAAACCAATGGCCTCATTTACTAAGAATTTGTTGTTAACTGACTTGCCTAGTTAAAAAGAGGTTAAAAAAAATGAAAATCATACTTAAATGGAAGAGGTTTGGAACCACCAAGACGCTTCTTAGAGCTGGCCGTCCGGCCAAACAGCAATGGGGGAAACGGGCCTTGTTCGGGGAGGTGACCACGAACCCGATGGTCACTTTAACAGAACTCCAGAGTTCTTCTGTGGAGATAGAAGGATGACCTTCTCTGCAGCACTCCACCAATCCGGCCTTTATGGTAGAGTGGCCAGACAGAAGCCACTCCTCATTAAAAGGCACATGACAGCCTGCTTGGGGTTTGCCAAAAGGCACCTAAAGGACTCTGACCATGAGAAACAAGATCCTGTGGTCTGATGAAACCAAGATTGAACTCTTTTACCTGATTGCAAAGCATCAAATCTGGAGGAAACCTGGCACCATCCCTATGGTGAAGCATGGTGTTGGAAGCATCATGCTGTGGGGATGTTGTTCAGCAGCAAGGACTGGAAGACTAGTCAGGATCGAGGGAAAAATGAACGAAGCGGAATACAGAGAGACCCTCAATGAAAATCTGCTTCAGAGAGCTCAGGACCTCAGACGGGGAGGAAGGTTCACCTTCCAACAGGACAATGGCCCTAAGCACACAGCCAAGACAACACAGGAGTGGCTTCAGGATAGGTCTCTGAGTGGCCCAGACAGAACCCAGACATGAACCCAATCGAGCATCTCTGGAGAGACCTGAAAATATCTTTGCAGCGACGCTCCCCATCCAACCTGACAGAGCTTGAGAGGATCTGCAGAGAAGAATGGGAGGAACCCCCCAAGTACAGGTGTGCCAAGCTTGTAGCGTCATACCCAAGAAGACTCAAGGCTGTAATCGTTGCCGAAGGTGCTTCACAAAGTACTGAGTAAAGGGTCTGAATACTTATGTAAAATGTGCTATGTAATTATTATTTTTAAACATGTTCATGCAAGTTTCTAAAAAACAGTTTTTGCTTTGTCATTATGGGGTATTGTGTGTAGATTGATATCTATTCAATCCGTTTTAGAATAAGGCTGTAACTTAATTAACAAAATGTGGAAAAGGTCAAGGGATCTGAATACTTTCTGAATGCACTGTATGTAGTACTACACACTGTGGCTGGACTACACAACACCAAGAGTTAGAGTGAGTCATAATAATATAGGCACATGATCCCACTTAGGCCACAGTAGAAGTTGACCTCTTGCCATGGACGAAAGCCACTCTGCATTGAATATGTGTTTGTGTCCGTCTAAAAGCACAGCCTACATTGCTAGAAGGGTTTTCTTTTTTTTCCCGGAGTTGTTTTAGTTTGGTGAAAAGGTTTAAATATGAATAGACAGACTTGAGATACTTTTTCTCTGAGTCCTTTATGCACCAACACCATGTATATGTGTAATGTTCAGCAGTGTTGTGTTGTTTTGTGAAATGGTCCACTTAAGTCGCTTCTACAGACTTTCTACTGAAAGACAAAAAAAAATCAATTCCGTGACGTAAACAACTTGGCCTGGAGTGGGGTGAGTGAACGGGCCTCTTCTGACAGCTCAAGGCTGCTGTGTTTGTGTGTATTCCATTGCAAATTGATAGAGAAATTCTGAAGGAAGCATCGGTATCGATCAGGCTCTAATTGCACCTCTCGCTGGCTCGCTGAAGAAAAGCCTCCATCCTGGCAGGCCTGCACGGCTCAAAGCCAACCGTCATCTGTGCAATTAACACCGAGCTGTGTTCACAATGCACTGAATGAACGTCTCGGCAGCAGCCGCTTGTGTGTGTTTACCGCAGCAGCGCAGGAATCTGGGATATCTCAGTAACGCATGTTTGTTTGCAGAAGGTCATTGTTAGTTATTTTGTGAAAAAGAGGGTCGTTGTTGGGGGGAGGGGATACGCAGAGAGATGTCTAAAAACCACACAACCTCCAAAGAAGACCTTAAACATTAGCTGAGTGTTGCCTTGAAAACACATCCTGACAGCACAAGGTTTTTCCAGGGGGTGTTCAGACCTTTATTTACCGACAACGGTTAACTAACTCTCCTTGGCTCGGAGAGACTGAGACAGCCAAGGCAAACGTTTACCAACCGATGTGTGGAGCACTCAAATGTAAAAATAAATCCATCAAAAAACGGTCCCTCTTCGAAAACACACAATAAGTAATGTCTCTTAAACCTTTTAATTTGCAGCTAATTGGCTGTAATTGCTGCAGCTGCTGTGGTCTCACTGGCTGGATCACCACACTGCTGCTGCCCCTTAGTTTATCCACAAGTGCTTTTCTGTGGAGATTCATTCACCGGCGGAACACTGCTATGCCTGTCTCTTACATTTGTCAGGCCTATCTCGTTAGGAGGAACGTCCTCAACCATATGTGACGAGGGGGCTGGAGTGAAGGGTGGAGGGGGGTTAAGAGGGGGACTGCAGCTGACTGGCCTGACGTCCATGATGTCTGTTTGGGGGTCTAGAGTGCCCCTCAGGTGGGGTTTTGTAAATCTGATTAACTCTGAGACCTGTTTACAGAAACAACTATATAGGAGTAGTATGAGACTGGCGACCACAGCAGCTGATGCATCGAGTCTCTACGCCCACTCTCACCTGCTGCCCCAGAGACACAGCAATGCTCTTCATGTCTTATTGGAAAATACATCTGGTTCATCCCTGAAATAAAAGATCAGGTGGTTTGAAATGATTAGATCTGCATTCTTTGAGGCTTGATGTGAGAGGGAGGACGTGAGAGGGAGGACGTGTGTGAGAGGGAGGACGTGAGAGGGAGGACGTGAGAGGGAGGACGTGTGTGAGAGGGAGGACGTGTGTGAGAGGGAGGACGTGTGTGAGAGGGAGGACGTGAGAGGGAGGACGTGAGAGGGAGGACGTGTGTGAGAGGGAGGACGTGAGAGGGAGGACGTGTGTGAGAGGGAGGACGTGAGAGGGAGGACGTGAGAGGGAGGACGTGAGAGGGAGGACGTGTGTGAGAGGGAGGACATGAGAGGGAGGACGTGAGAGGGAGGACGTGAGAGGGAGGACGTGTGTGAGAGGGAGGACGTGAGAGGGAGGACGTGAGAGGGAGGACGTGTGTGAGAGGGAGGACGTGAGAGGGAGGACGTGAGAGGGAGGACGTGTGTGAGAGGGAGGACGTGTGTGAGAGGGAGGACGTGTGTGAGAGGGAGGACGTGAGAGGGAGGACGTGTGTGAGAGGGAGGACGTGTGTGAGAGGGAGGACGTGAGAGGGAGGACGTGTGTGAGAGGGAGGACGTGAGAGGGAGGACGTGTGTGAGAGGGAGGACGTGGCCAACTTTGTGTCTACGCTCATGTCCTTTACTGAACATCTGTGTGTCTGTTGGGCTGTACTCAACAAGTGAGGGGGAGGAAGGTGCACTCCCGCACCCACTACCTCCCTCTCACGCCAATCCTGTTCTGCTGGCTGCTGGGAAGGGAACAGACAGTAGACAGGACAGAGTGATCAATATCGGTCACTGGCTATCGATCGGGTCCTTATCGATCAGGATGGGCAGCGGGAGGCCAGGGGAAGGGAAGTCTGCTGATCCTCGTCCCAGCAATTGTTTAGGGTCACTGACAAATTCAATTGCCTATCAGGAACCGATCATGGGAACAAACGTCTGCTGTCGATACATGGGCTGTGCCCTGTGGTAGCTGTCACTCAGTATCACCCACGTTTTGAGCATGGGGGCTTGGTCAGTAGGCCAGGGTGGGTGTTAGGGGGGACAAACTCATGTCCAGAAGTGATCCAGTCAGATTTTGATAATGTACAGTTCCTTCAGAAAGTATTCGTACCCCTTGACTTTTTCCACATTTTGTTGTGTTACAGCCTGAATTCAAAATTAATTAAATAGATTTGTTTATAATGACAAAGTGAAAACATGTTATTAGACAATTTTGCAAATGTATTGAAAATTAAATACAGTATTCACACCATTGAGTTATGTTAGAATCACCTATGGCAGTCTTTTTGGGTAAGTCTCTAAGAGCTTTGCACCCCTGGATTGTACAATATTTGCCCATTATTCTTTTCAAAATTCTTCAAGCTCTGTCAAATTGGTCGTTGATCATTGCTAGACAACCGTTTTTAAATCTTGCCATAGATTTAAGTCAAAACTGTAACTCGGTCACTCAGGAACATCCAATGTCTTCTTAGTAAGCAACTCCATTGTAGATTTGGCCTTATGTTTTAGGTTATTGTCCTGCTGAAAGGTGAATTCATCTCCCAGTGTCTCGTAGAAAGCAGACGGAACCAGCTTTTCCTCTATGATTTTGCCTGCACTTTTACCCTGAAAAACTCCCCAGTCCTTAATGATTACCAGCATACCCATAACATGATGAGGCCACCACCACTGCTAGAAAATATGGAGAGTGGTACTCAGTAATGTGTTGTATTGGATTAGACCCAAACATAACACTTTGTATTCAGGACAAACAGTTAATTGCTTTGCCACATTTTTTCAGTATTACTTTGGTGCCTTGTTGCAAACAGGATGCATGTTTTGGAATATTTGTATTCTGTACAGGTTTCCTTCTTTTCCCTGTGTCAATTAGGTGAGTATTGTGGAGTAACTACAATGTTGTTGATCCATCCTTAGTTTTCTCCTCTCACAGACATTAAACTCTGTAACTATTTAAAAATCACTATTGGCCTTATGGTGAAATCCCTAAGCTGTTTCTTTCCTCTCTGGCACCTGAGTTAGGAAGGGCGCCTGTATCTTTGTAGTGACTGGATGTATTGATATATCATTCAAAGTGTAATGAATAACTTCACCATGCTCAAAAGAAGGAATTCAATGTCTGCTTTTAAAAAAAAAATTTAAACCTCCCTGGCCTTTGTGGTTTAATCTATGTTTGTAATTCACTGCTCGACTGAGGGACCTTACAGATAAATGTGTGTGTGGGGTACAGAGATGAGGTAGTCATTCAAAAATCATGTTAAACACTACTATTGCACACAGAGAGAGTCCATGAAACTTATTCTGTGACTTATTAAGCACATTACCCCTGAACCTATTTAGGATTTCCATGACAAAGTGGTTGAGTACTTATTAACTCGAGACGTTTTATTTTTTTATTAATTTGTAAAAATATCTAAAAACATAATTTAACTTTGATGTGTGTGTGTGTGTGTGTGTGTGTGTGTGTGTGTGTGTGTGTGTGTGTGTGTGTGTGTGTGTGTGTGTGTGTGTGTGTGTGTGTGTGTGTGTGTGTGTGTGTGTGTGTGTGTGTGTGTAGGCCATTGATACAAAATCTGAATTTAATCTATTTTATATTCAGGCTTGTAACACAAAAAAATGTGGAAAAAGTCCAAGGGTGTGAATATTGTACTTTCTGAAGGCACTGTAGGCTACAGCTGTGTGCAGACTGGAAAACATGAAGGGGTCAAACCTCTTGCTCGTAAACTCAGGCATTTAGATTTTGTTGGTTGAAGCACAAGTTGTACAGTAATTTCAGCGGTGACTTTCCTGAGCTGTAGCATAACATCTCCTGGGTCCAAACAGGGCAGGTAATCACACGTAGTTACAGCATTTAAAACCCCCACCAGATTGACCTCTCAACTCATCATGCACCTCTTTCTCCACCAAACCTCCTACATGTAATACTCTGTACATCACTGATCTTTTTTTCTTTAATTCTGTGATTATCAGAATGGGAAGGACTGTTTTGTATTGCAAACTGCTCAAGCTTCTAGTAAGTATTCTGCAATAGAAAGCACAGGACTCAGCAGCGCAACCACTCATGTGCAGTCAGTTTTATTTTAGGTCATATTGATGATTAGTTGGTCTACTTTGTCGTCACTTGATGGGTCTACTGTCACGTGACTGGCATACGTCTGACTGTTGCCACTGATGTTTGTCCAACCTAGTGTATGGATCTCACACATACTGGACACTTCTACATTGCACATCTATGTTTACACAGTGTCTGTGTCCCAAATGGAACCCTATGGGCTCTTGTCAAAAAGGCTGTGTTTACACAGGCTGCCCAATTCTGATCTTTTGCCCAATTATTAGCAAAAAAGCTGATCTGATTGGTTAAAAGACCAATTAGTTGAAAAAGGTCAGAATTAGGCTGCCTGTGTAAACACAACCATGGTATTATATGTCATCAGGAACACAGTGACGTTTATGACTTCTACGTCTCGTCCCCAGCTGGGCTGACTGTCCTGTATCCTCTGCCAGCGGAGAGCGGCAGGCAGACAAACGGATAGTAACGTCGTGGCTCGGAATTAAGTGTGACTCGGGGCACTTCGTTAACTAATTACTGAAAACAGAAGCCCTCGTTTTTTGCCCCTCCCCCCACCCCCTTTCTCACACACCCAAACATCCCATCAACATCCCCTCCCTCCCCTCCCGCCTTGTGCTTTTGATAAGGCTTGCACCCTTGTCAACAAACGCGTATTTAATTAGTGTTGATTGTTGTTAGCGTGTTCAATAGTTATTAATTAGGCCGGGGAGGGGCCCCAGCTCATCTTGATTGCATGCCTGGAGCTGTGTGACACGTTGTGCCGTTTCACACTCCACAGTGACACAGACATACGCTACCAACGCTGTGAAAATAGAAAAGAGAGGGAAGGAGAAAATGAGAGGGGGTCATTTTCAAGGATTAGTGTGCTTAGTCTAGCACCTAGCTATGTAAACCGGGGGAGCTAAAGGGGGACAGGTTCATTGTAATGGCTGGAATGAAATAAATGGGACAATATCAAACATATGGAAATCACATGTCTGATTGTAAAGAGAAGGAATGTTGCATTACAGAGAACAAGGGTATGATGCTGGAACATAAATGAATCCCAGTTATTTGTAGAGGATGGACCCGCCACCATCTACAACCTAGGCTCCACAATCTACAGTCACATTTCATTTATCTGGCTATTTTGGCAAGTTTATCTCTCGAAATATCAACTTCTATAAAAAAGTAATAAACTACTACGAATCCATTTATGTGTAACAATTAAGAAAAATAAATTCCTAAAGTTTTTATTTTATTTTTAGGATTGTATGTGATTGGTCCTAATTGGAGGGGCCTAATGGGAGGGATATGTAACCTGAAAACTTGCAGTTATTGTCAGAGAATTTTGAAACGAGCAGAAATTTCAGTCTGCCTTTTCAAACAGCTCTTACACTGAAAGGGTATTATTATAATTTTCACATTTTACAGTATTATTGCAACCTCATCGTGTGGAAATATACACTGAGTGTACAAAACATTAAGGACACCTGCTCTTTCTATGACATATACTGACCAGGTGAATCCAGGTTAAAGCTATGATCCCTTAATGATGTCACTTGTTAAATCTACTCCAATCAGTGTAGATGAAGGGGAGGAGACAGGTTAAAGAAGGATTTGTAATCCTTGAGACCATTGAGACACGTATGTCTACCATTCAGAGGGTGAATGGACAAGACAAGCGATTTAAGTGCCTTTGAACAGAGTAGGGTAGTAGGTGTCAGGCACCGGTTTGTGTCAAGAACTGCAACGCTGCTGAGTTTTTCACGCTCAACAGTTTCTTGTGTGTATCAAGAATGGTCCACCACGTAAAGGTCATTCAGTCAACTTTACACAACTGTGGGAAGCATTGGAGTCAACATGGCCCAGCATCCGTGTGGAACGCTTTCTACACCCTGTAGAGTTACATGCCCTGAGGCTGTTCTGAGGGCAAAAGGGGGAGTCCCAGCCCCCTACCAGGCTGGGTCAAAAATTATTCTAAGCAATCTAATCTTCACATAAGGTGGCACTGCTCTACATAACATTCCATTTCTCTCTGGATGTTTGTTTATGAACACATGCATCTATATGTATATGATGAGGTAGCTCCACAGATGTCATGTGTGTTTATGTATATGAGGTAGCTCCACAGATGTCATGTGTGTTTGTGTATATGATGAGGTAGCTCCACAGATGTCATGTGTGTTTATGTATATGAGGTAGCTCCACAGATATCATGTGTGTTTATGTATATGATGAGGTAGCTCCACAGATATCATGTGTGTTTATTTATATGATGAGGTAGCTCCACAGATATCATGTGTGTTTATGTATATGATGAGGTAGCTCCACAGATGTCATGTGTGTTTGTGTATATGATGAGGTAGCTCCACAGACGTCATGTGTGTTTGTGTATATGAGGTAGCTCCACAGATGTCATGTGTGTTTGTGTATATGATGAGGTAGCTCCACAGATGTCATGTGTGTTTGTGTATATGATGAGGTAGCTCCACAGATGCCATGTGTGTTTGTGTATATGATGAGGTAGCTCCACAGATATCATGTGTGTTTGTGTATATGATGAGGTAGCTCCACAGATATCATGTGTGTTTGTGTATATGATGAGGTAGCTCCACAGATGTCATGTGTGTTTATGTATATGATGAGGTAGCTCCACAGATATCATGTGTGTTTGTGTATATGATGAGGTAGCTCCACAGATATCATGTGTGTTTGTGTATATGATGAGGTAGCTCCACAGATGTCATGTGTGTTTGTGTATATGATGAGGTAGCTCCACAGATGTCATGTGTGTTTGTGTATATAATGAGGTAGCTCCACAGATGTCATGTGTGTTTATGTATATGAGGTAGCTCCACAGATGTCATGTGTGTTTGTGTATATGATGAGGTAGCTCCACAGATGTCATGTGTGTTTGTGTATATGATGAGGTAGCTCCACAGATGTCATGTGTGTTTGTGTATATGATGAGGTAGCTCCACAGATGTCATGTGTGTTTGTGTATATGATGAGGTAGCTCCACAGATATCATGTGTGTTTGTGTATATGATGAGGTAGCTCCACAGACGTCATGTGTGTTTGTGTATATGATGAGGTAGCTCCACAGATATCATGTGTGTTTGTGTATATGAGGTAGCTCCACAGATATCATGTGTGTTTGTGTATATGGTGAGGTAGCTCCACAGACGTCATGTGTGTTTATGTATATGAGGTAGCTCCACAGATGTCATGTGTGTTTGTGTATATGATGAGGTAGCTCCACAGATATCATGTGTGTTTGTGTATATGATGAGGTAGCTCCACAGACGTCATGTGTGTTTGTGTATATGATGAGGTAGCTCCACAGATGTCATGTGTGTTTATGTATATGAGGTAGCTCCACAGATGTCATGTGTGTTTGTGTATATGATGAGGTAGCTCCACAGATATCATGTGTGTTTGTGTATATGATGAGGTAGCTCCACAGATGTCATGTGTGTTTATGTATATGAGGTAGCTCCACAGATGTCATGTGTGTTTGTGTATATGATGAGGTAGCTCCACAGATATCATGTGTGTTTGTGTATATGATGAGGTAGCTCCACAGATGTTATGTGTGTTTATGTATATGAGGTAGCTCCACAGATATCATGTGTGTTTGTGTATATGATGAGGTAGCTCCACAGATATCATGTGTGTTTGTGTATATGATGAGGTAGCTCCACAGACGTCATGTGTGTTTGTGTATATGATGAGGTAGCTCCACAGATATCATGTGTGTTTGTGTATATGATGAGGTAGCTCCACAGATATCATGTGTGTTTGTGTATATGATGAGGTAGCTCCACAGATGGTATGTGTGTTTGTGTATATGATGAGGTAGCTCCACAGATATCATGTGTGTTTGTGTATACGATGTGGTAGCTCCACAGATATCATGTGTGTTTATGTATATGATGAGGTAACTCCACAGATATCATGTGTGTTTATGTATATGATGAGGTAACTCCACAGATATCATGTGTGTTTATGTATATGAGGTAGCTCCACAGATATCATGTGTGTTTGTGTATATGATGAGGTAGCTCCACAGATGTCATGTGTGTTTGTGTATACGATGTGGTAGCTCCACAGACATCATGTGTGTTTATGTATATGACGAGGTAGCTCCACAGATGTCATGTGTGATTATGTATACGATGTGGTAGCTCCACAGATAGACGACTGGGCAAAAAATATAATTTCCCTTCTGTGTGCCTCAGGATTTGTCTCTGGGTTCATTCTAAACTTCTGCAGTAGGGTGCATTTCCTTCTGTTCAGCTGAGCATATACCCTCATTCGGAGGCGGTGAGCAGCTCTGCCTATTAAAATGTAAATTCCCTCTCGGTGCAGTGGTGGCAGCAGCAGCAGGCCCAGACTGTGGAACTCAGTGGGGGAGGAGGGGAGACCTGGGTGGGGGTGTGATGGGGGTACAGGCATGATCTATATTTCACTCTTCTGCTCTACTCTTCAGATAGGCAGGTTGACTGTTGAATGTAAAGCTGCCATAGCCAGTGTTCATTACAACATGGCTGATAGACAGGTGACTCTTTATAGTGCATTCGGAAAGTATTCAGGACCCTTGACTCTTTCCACATTCTGTTACGTTACAGACTTATTCTAAAATGGATTAAATAAACATGAACAACATTTTTTTTCGTCAATCTTCACTCAATACTCCATTAAGCGAAAACAGATTTTTAGAAATACCTTATTTACTTAAGTTTTCAAACCCTTTTATATGACTGAAAATGTAGCCCAGGTGCATCCTGTTTCCATTGATCATCCTTGAGATGTTTCTACAACTTGATTGGAGTCCACCTGTGGTAAATTCAATTGATTGGACATGATTTGGAAAGGGACACACCTGTCTATATAAATTCCCACAGTTTACAGTGCATCTAAGAGCAAAAACCAATCCATGAGGTGGAATGAATTGTCCGTAGAGCTCCAAAACAGGAACCTGCCAGTGTGTTGTGATTATTGGAATAGATTTTTGTATTTTCAAATGTTATTACATGTTTTGTGCTTCAGGAAGTTTTCCATACATTCGGGAAATAGTATGATGCTTCATACCAGTCACTAGATGGAGCTGTGAACCTATAGGACCCCGTAGATAAATTTTGCATTGGCTCTGTTATTTTCAGAGCTGGGATCTCTATGCCCCTATAGACAAGAAGAAAATACATTATAACGCTTTTATACACATAGAAAAAGTGTTAAAAATAATGCTTTAGGCTGTTTCTGGACATATGATTGCATTTATTTCTGTGATGACAAAACACATTGTGTCTCCAACACAACTTTTTTCGATATACATGACTCATTTAAGAATATGAAAAACCTTTCAAAATGACTGTTGTATTATCAAGTTTTTATATGATGTAGTGTACATGGTGTAATGCTGCTTTATTTTTCTTCTATGTGTCAGTGGTTCTCCACAGTGTCTCAGTGGTTCTCCTCCAGTGTCTGTGGTTCTCCACAGTGTGTTAGTGGTTCACCTCCACAGTGTGTCAGTGGTTCACCTCCACAGTGTGTCAGTGGTTCTCTTCCACAGTGTGTCAGTGGTTCACCTCCACAGTGTGTCAGTGGTTCTCCTCCACAGTGTGTCAGTGGTTCTCCTCCACAGTGTGTCAGTGGTTCTCCTCCACAGTGTGTCAGTGGTTGTCCTCCACAGTGTGTCAGTGGTTCTCCTCCACAGTGTCTCAGTGGTTCTCCTCCAGTGTCTGTGGTTCTCCACAGTGTGTTAGTGGTTCTCCTCCACAGTGTGTCAGTGGTTCTCCTCCACAGTGGTCAGTGGTTACTGCTCCAACAGTGCAGTAATACCTAGCAATACAAATACAAAATTTAAAAAAAAAACAATACACACATAATCAAGAAAAATTGTGAAATATCAGAATGAGACATATTGTCACGGTCTGACCTTTATTTCCTTTGTTTTGTCATTATTTAGTATGGTCAGGGCGTGAGTTGGGTGGGCAGTCTATGTTTGTTTTTCTATGTTTTGGGGTATTTCTATGTTTCGGCCTAGTATGGTTCTCAATCAGAGGCAGGTGTCATTAGTTGTCTCTGATTGAGAATCATACTTAGGTAGCCTGGGTTTCACTGTGTGTTTGTGGGTGATTGTTCCTGTCTCTGTGTTTTGCACCAGATAGGGCTGTTTTGGGTTTTCATTTTGGGACATGGGAGCAGAATCTGGACTACACAACTTGGGAGGAGATAGACAGGTGGGCGGTCGACCCAGGGAGAGTGCCGGAGCCCGCCTGGGATTCGATGGAGCAGTGCAAGGAAGGCTACAGGAGAATGAGGTTGGCGAAGCCAGCACGGCAGTGCGACAGGTACGAGAGGCAGCCCCAAAATAAATTTGAGGGGGGGCAGACAAGGTGTGGTACTAAGCCAGGTAGCAGACCTGAGCTCACTCGTGCATTATAAGCAGTGCATTACTGGTCAGGCACCGTGTTATGCAGTTAAGCGCACGGTGTCGCCAGTACGTGCCCATAGCCCGGTGCGCTATAGGGCAGCCCCCCGAAAGTGCCATGCGAGTGTGGGCATCGAGCCAGGGCGTATGGTGCCTGCTCAGCGTGTCTGGTCGCCGGTGCGCAGTTTTGGTCCAGGGTATCCTGCACCGGCTCTGCGTACTGTGTCTCCGGGGAGCTGGGAGGGTGCAGTGCGTCCTCTGCCTGCGCTCCGCTCGTGCCGGGCAAATGTGGGAGTGGAGCCTAAGGGAGAGGTGCGTGTAGTAAGCACCAGATCTCCTGTGCTTACCCACAGCCCGGTTCAACCTGTGCCTGCACTCTGGAGGGTCCGGGCTAGAGTAGTTGTCCAGCCTGGGGAAGTGGTGCCAAGGTTGCGCACCAGAGCTCCAGTGCTCCCCCACAGCCCGGTCCTTCAGGTGCCTCCTCCTAACACCAAGCCTCCTGAAGGTCTCCCCAGCCTGGTGGTTCCTGTGGCAGCCCCACGCACCAGGCTGTCTCTCTGTCTCCTCCCTGCAGGTGGTCCTGTCTGTCCGGCGCTGCTGCCGGAGTCTCCCGCCTGTCTGGCGCTGCTGCCGCAGTCTCCCGCCTGTCCGGCGCTGCTGCCGGAGTCTCCCGCCTGTCCGGCGCTGCTGCCGGAGTCTGCCGCCTGTCCGGCGCTGCTGCCGGAGTCTCCCGCCTGTCCGGCGCTGCTGCCGCAGTCTCCCGCCTGTCCGGCGCTGCTGCCGGAGTCTCCCGCCTGTCCGGCGCTGCTGCCGGAGTCTGCCGCCTGTCCGGCGCTGCTGCCGGAGTCTCCCGCCTGTCCGGCGCGGCTGCCGGAGTCTGAGGCGCCAGAGCCCCTCAGCCCAGAGGCGCCAGAGCCCCTGCCCCTCTGTCCCGAGCTTCTGCCCCTCTGTCCCGAGCTTCTGCCCCTCTGTCCAGAGCTTCTGTCCAGAGCTTCTGCCCCTCTGTCCCGAGCTTCTGCCCCTCTGTCCCGAGCTTCTGCCCCTCTGTCCAGAGCTTCTGTCCAGAGCTTCTGCCCCTCTTTCCAGAGCTTCCACCCCTCTGTCCTGAGCTGCCCCTCTGTCCAGTAGGGTCATTGAGAGGGGTGGCCATGGTTAGAAAGCCACGGAGGCGGACAATAAAGCGGACTAAGACAATGGTGAAGTTGGGTCCGCGTCCCGCGCCAGAGCCGCCACCGCGGACAGACGCCCACCCAGACCCTCCCCTATAGGTTAAGGTTTTGCGGCCGGAGTCCGCACCTTTGGGGGGGGGGGGTACTGTCACGTTCTGACCTTTATTTCCTTTGTTTTGTCATTATTTAGTATGGTCAGGGCGTGAGTTGGGTGGGCAGTCTGTTTGTTTTTCTATGTTTTTGGGGTATTTCTATGTTTCGGCCTAGTATGGTTCTCAATCAGAGGCAGGTGTCATTAGTTGTCTCTGATTGAGAATCATACTTAGGTAGCCTGGGTTTCACTGTGTGTTTGTGGGTGATTGTTCCTATCTCTGTGTTTTGCACCAGATAGGGCTGTTTTGGGTTTTCACGTTTCTTGTTTTTGTTCATTTGAAGTGATTTATTAAAACATGAATCAAAACAACCACGCTGCGCTTTGGTCCGCCTCTCCGTCAATGGAAGAAATCCCTGACACATATCAGAGACCAGAATATATACAGTACCAGTCAAAAGTTTGGACACATTCATTCAAGGTTTTTTCTTATTTTTGAAAAACTATTTTCTACATTGTAGAATAATAGTGGAGACATAACTATGAAATAACAGTAAAACAAAGTGTTAAACAAATCAAAATATATTAGCCACCCTTTGCTTTGATGACACTGTTATTCTACAAAATCAAGAAAAACCTCTTCTTGGGTATAACGCTACAAGCTTGGCACACCTGTATTTGGGAGTTTCTCCCATTCTTCTCTGCAGATCCTCTCAAGTTCTGTCAGGTTGGATCGGGAGTGTTGCTGCACAGCCATTTTCAGGTCTCTCCAGACATGTTCGATCGGTTCAAGTCCAGGCTCTTGCTGTACCACTCAAGGACATTCAGAGACTTGTCCTGAAGCCACTCCTGCTTTGTCTTGGCTGTGTCCTTAGGGTTGTTGTCCTGTTTGAAGGTGAACCTTCACTCAAGTCTGTGGTCCTGAGTGCTCTGGAGCAGGTTGATGCTGCCACCACCATGCTTCACCGTAGGAATGGTGCCAGGTTTCCTCCAGATGTGACGTTTGGCGTTCAGGCCAAAGAGTTAAATCTTGGTTTCATCAGACCATAGAGTCTTGTTTCTCATGGTCTGATAGTCTTTAGATGCTTTTTGGCAATGTCCAAGTGGGCTGTCATGTGCCTTTTTTACTTAAGAGTGGCTTCCGTTTGGCTACTCTACCATAAAGGCCTGATTGGTGGAGTGCTGCAGAGATTGTTGTCCTTCTGGAAGGTTCTCCTATCTCCACAGAGGAATTCTAGAGCTCTGTCAGATTTACCATCGGGTTTTTGGTCACCTCCATGACCAAGGCCCATCCTCCCTGATTGCTCAGTTTGGCCGGGCGACCAGCTCTAGGAAGCATCTTGGTGGTTTCAAAGTTCTTCCATTTAAGAATGATGTAGGCCATTGTATTCTTGGGGACCTTCAATGCTGCAGAATTATTTTCTTACACTTCCCCAGATCTGTGTCTCGACGCAATCCTGTCTCAGAGCTCTACGGACAATTCCTGTGACCTCATGGCTTCGTTTTTACTCGGTTTTTGCACTGTCAACTGTGGAAGCTTTTATATAGACAGGCTTGTGCCTTTCCAAATCATGTCCAATCAATTGAATTTACCGCAAGTGGACTCCAATCAAGTTGTAGAAATAATTCAGGGATGATCAATGAAAACAGGATGCACCTGAGCTCAACTTCGGGTCGCATAGCAAAGAGTCTGAATACTTATGTAAATAAGGTATTTCTGTTTTTTATTTTTAATACATTTGCAAAAAAAATCGAACAACCTGTTTCCTCTTTGTCATTATGTGGTATTGTGTGTAGATTGCTAAGGAAATGTGGTATTTTAATACATTTTAGAACAAGGCTGTATAAACACAGTGGCATCGGAAAGTAGTCAGACCCTTGACTTTTTCCACATTTTGTTAAAGAAATTATGGACTGTCATTTCTCTTTGCTTATTTCAGCTGTTCTTACCCTAATATGGACTTGGTCTTTTACCAAATATGGCTGTCTTCTGTATACCACCCCTACCTTGTCACAATACAAGTGGCTGGGTCAAATGCAAATGAAGGACTGAAATGCAACAAATTTACTTTTAACAAGGCACACCTGTTCATTTGAATGCATTCCAGGTGACTACCTCATGAAGCTGGTTGAGAGAATGCCAAGGGTGTAAAGCTGTCATCAAGGTAAAGGGTGGCTACATTGAAGAATCTCAAATGTTTTGGGTACTACATGATTCCATATATGTTATTTCATAGTTTTGATGTCTTCACTATTATTCTACAATGTAGAAAATATTAAAATAAGGGAAAACCCTTGAATGAGTAGGTGTGTCCAAAATTTAGACTGGTACTGTACCTTTTTAATAGTGTGTTTTGTATATAAACATTATTGAAGTGTTTAATGACTAGAATAATGTACATATAAAGTGGGTAAAACCATTTGTAAACATTATTCAAGTGACCATTGTTCAATGTACGTAGGTCAGCAGTCTGTAAGGTGCAGGATAGTGCATCGGCTGGTAGCCGGCTAGGACAGTGACTAACACTAGTGGTGTCTTTTTAACAGTCTGATGGCCTGGAGGTAGAAGCTGTTTCTCAGTCTCTCGGTCCTGGCTTTAATGTACCTGTACTGTCTCCTCCTTCTAGATGGTAGGGGGTGAACAGGCTGTGGCTCGGGTGGCTGAGGTCCTTGATGACAGCAAGCATGTCAGGGTTTAGTAATATGCTGAAATGGGCAGTGTGTGTTAGGGGATCGGTGGCTATGGTATTCACTTGGCATGCTCTGCTGTCCATTGTTTTACAATAAGTAGCATTGATCTAGCAGTTTATGCATGGCAAAGGACAATGTAATGTCTCTTATGCCTCCTGCTCTTTGAGTGCTGCTGAACGTGGCAGTCCTCACTGTGACATTGGCTTCTTTGTTAAGGACATCCTCTTACCATTTTAACCAATGCATACCCCAAAGCCTGATGATGTCTTGGGAATATCACTAATCCAACTAACATGCCTATTTTCAGAATATTTTCTGTTAAATTAACATTCATACATTCACATTCTATACAGTTTTGAAACTAAAACTGCCCCTTTGTGTGGTCTTAGTCATCATTAACTGTTTATTTAAACTCACCATAATGTGGAAAGATCTGTGTGAGAATAGCTTTTTCAATGTATTTATTTGTTATTTTTTTATTTCACCTTTATTTAACCAGGTAGGCTAGTTGAGAACAAGTTCTCATTTGCAACTGCGACCTGGCCAAGATAAAGCATAGCAGTGTGAACAGACAACACAGAGTTACACATGGAGTAAACAATTAACAAGTCAATAACAGCCTACAACTGACCGGCCATACGGTCTCCTATAGCAGCCATGCTGTACTGGAGAGGGACGCTTGGTCTGATTGGTGAACATGTTTACTTATGGTTGTTCAGTGTGGGCATTCAATAAGCAGAGAAATGACTCTGGTCAGTCAAATTCTTATAATTTCTGTGCACTGCAGATGTAGTATCAGAGACACAGCAGTTGTAGACAATAGACATAACTGCTTCTTGGAGTGAGTTTTGAAACGCCCAAGCCCCATCACCAGAGGTAAGTGCCCCACAAAATGCTGTGCATCCCTCTCAAAATGAAATGGTTTATGCCCTTTCAGGGAGACGGAGGAGATCAAAATTGTTTGCCTGTCTTCTCCGGCAAAAATAATTCAGGGTCCAGCCAATTGACAGACCCATTGCAATTTAAAAGACGCCTCGAAACATCTTTTAAGTAATAAGAAGTAGTTTTAGAAATGGCAGTTAGACTAGGCCTATTTCGTAAGGGCCTCTATTCTGTGTGAAATGGTCCATTCAGCAGACAGGCGAACATACCGACCAAAAAAAGAGAGGCTGAATGATTTTCAGGCCTTTTGAACCTGGAGTTCAAATATCATTGTGAGAGCGTCTCTCCGAGTGGTAGTCACCAAATACTGCTGTTATTGCTGATTGAAAAACCACAAGGACCCTCATAAAAGCACTGCTAGTGCCCTAGAAAAATGATATAAAATACTCCTCTGTCCTTTCTGTCAAAATGTTGTGTTTCACATTTGCAGTTCACTGCACCCAGACTCACAACACAATTATTTCATATAAAAAAGAGAACTGGGATTTTATGGACAAAGCCATTTGATTTAAAATGACAGATACTAAGGCACCATCTATACACTCCTGAAGGACCTTGAATCATATTTTTGTACGATGAACCTTTTCGACCACCTTTTGGTCAACATTCTTTTGTTGGTGTAGTAATTTGTGTGTTGTCATTTATGGGTCATCTAGTATATTGATTGTGTTGTCTGGTATGGGACAGGTTTTTCATGGACTGCTACCATTATGTTAAAGTGCCCCTCCACACCCCTGATGTTGATCATCAGTTTACACTGATCAGAATGTTTTGTACAGATTTGTGCAGTGTCTCCCAGTTCAGCACTTTGTTGAGGACACTTTTCTGGCCAATCATTTTATCAAATTGAAATTGAAATGTCATATTTCAGAAAAATAGCCCTAATCCTTGCATGAAAATCACAGTTAAGAGAAACCAGGAGTATCGCTAACAATGTTCAACTGTTCCCAGTGTAGTTGGAGAAGTGTTTTTGGTTGAAGTTGTTTTGAAGCGGACGCAGAATAAGCCTTGCCTCCCATTATGAGCTTATCCTCAACCTGTTCCCTTAATAATCCTGTGTGTCTGGTGGGATACTGTCAGTAACCCCCCCACCCCTACACACACACACACACACACACACACACACACACACACACACACACACACACACACACACACACACACACACACACACACACACACACACACACACACATGCTCCTTCCCGAGTGGCGCAGCGGTCTAAGGCACTGCATCTCAGTGCTACAGGCCCTGGTTCGATTCCAGGCTCTATTACAACCAGCTGTGATTGAGAGTCCCATACGGCGGCGCACAATTGGCCCAGCATCGTCCGGGTTGTGTTTGGCCGGGGTAGGCCGTCATTGTAAGTAAGAATTTGTTCTTAACTGACTTGCCTAGTTAAATGAAGGTAAAAAAATAAGTTTAAAATAAATAAATCCCTACCCTCACCCCATTCCTCCAGAATGAGGCAAGACTCCTGGTCGCTCTGCGCAGTTAAACACATTGTGATTTATTGTGCTTTAATTTGGACGCCCCCTCCATTGTTTTGCGGCACGCCGTGTAGGGCTGCCACGCTGACAGTCATTTCTGTCGGTCGGTGTTGATTCTGCCTGAGCTAATGGCACTCTCTTTCTACTCCCCTGTTTAGCCTGAATACGACAACCAATGATGTGTGTGTGTGTGTGTGTGTGTGTGTGTGTGTGTGTGTGTGTGTGTGTGTGTGTGTGTGTGTGTGTGTGTGTGTGTGTGTGTGTGTGTGTGTGTGTGTGTGTGTGTGTGTGTGTGTGTGTGTGTGTGTGTGTGTGCGTGCGTGCGTGCGTGTAAGTAGGAAATAAACAGCAGTTCCTATTTACCCTGCCAATTTCACTTGACGGCGCTCAGCGAGGCGTATTGAAATGAACCGGGCCCCTGTCTAATATGTGTGAAAGGCTGGGGGCCGGCGGTGGCAGAGATAGATTGTAGCAGGCAATTACGCCGGTCCGGCTTCTGATTAGAGAGCGGCCAACTCGCCGTCCTCTCCCCCAGCCAGCCTTACTGCTGCCTCTTATCGTGATGAGGGCGCAGATTGGGCCAGACATTGTTTGATTGCTTTCAGACATGTTTTCTAAATCCAACCGCCACACAGCAGCGGCGGCTAGCCAGGCCATCTCCTCACACACTGCCTGCCTGCTTGGCTGGCTCACCGTCATGTAACCCACCCACATTGTTCTACTCCTCCTGACCACTCTGTTTATTCTGGTTCTCTGTTCTCCTCTTTGTCTTTCTCTTTGACTGCCTATAGTCTCGCTCTTTCTCTTTAGCTCTCTCTCGCTCGCTCACTCTCAATTCAATGCAATTCAAGGGGCTTTACTGGCATGGGAAACATATGTTAACATTGCCTAAGCAAGTGCAGTAGATAATATACAAAAGTGAATTAAACAATAAAAATGAACAGTAAACATTATACTCAGAAGTTACAAAAGAATGAAGATATTACACATGTCATATGTGTATATACAGTGTTGTAACAATGTGCAAATGGTTAAAGTACAAAAGGGAACATAAATTAACATAAATATGTGTTGTAAAAGGGCAACCAGTGTTTGTTCTTCACTGGTTGCCCTTTTCTTGTGGCAACAGGTCACAAATCTTGCTGCTGTGATGGCACACTGTGGTATTTCATCCAGTAGATATGGGAGTTTATCAAAATCGGGTTTTCAAATTCTTTGTGGTTCTGTGTAATCTGCGGAAAATATGTGTCTCTAATATGGTAATATATTTGGCAGGAGGTTAGCAAGTGCAGCTCAGCTTCCACCTCATTTTTTGGGCAGTGAGCACAGCCTGTCTTCTCTTGAGAGCCAGGTCTGCCTGTGGCGATCTTTCTCAATAGCAAGGCCGTGCTCCCTGAGTGTCCAGGTGGAATTTGTATTTGTGGTCCTGGCGACTGGACCTTTTTTGGAACACCATTATTTTGGTCTTACTGAGATTTACTGTCAGGGCTCCGGTCTGGCAGAATCTGTGTAGAAGGTCTAGGTACTGCTGTAGGCCCTCCTTGGTTGGTGACAGAAGCACCAGGCTAGTTTTTTCAAACAGCAATTTGCCTCCTGTAGCTCTAACTCCAAAACGTTTTGGGACACTGTAAAGTCCATGGAGAATAAGAGCACCTCCTCCCAGCTGCCCACTGCACTGAGGCTAGGAAACACTGTCACCACCGATAAATCCACGATAATCGAGAATTTCAATAAGCATTTTTCTAAGGCTGGCCGTGCTTTCCACCTGGCTACCCCTACCCCGGCCAACAGCTCTTGTTGTATAGCTCCTGTTATACCCCCTGCAGCAGCTTGCCCAAGCCCCCCCACTTCACCCAAATCCAGACAGCTGATGTTCTGAAAGAGCTGCAAAACCTGGACCCTTACAAATCAGCTGGGCAAGACAATCTGGACCCTCTCTTTCTAAAATTATCCACCGTCATTGTTGCAACCCCTATTACCAGTCTGTTCAACCTCTTTCGAATCATCCGAGATCCCTAAAGATTGGAAAGCTGCCGTGGTTATCCCCCTCTTCAAAGGGGGTGACACTTTAGACCCACACTGTTATAGACCTATATCCATCCTGCCCTGCCTTTCTAAAGTCTTCAAAAGCCAAGTTAATAAACAGATCACTGAACCGCATTTCGAATCCCACTGTACCTTCCCTGCTGTGCAATCTGGTTTCCGAGCTGGTCACGTGTGCACCTCAGCCACGCTCAAGGTACTAAACAATATCATAACTGCCATCGATAAAAGACAGTACTGTGCAGCTGTCTTCATCAACCTGGCCAAGGCTTTCGACTCCGTCAATCATCATATTCTTATTGGCAAACTCAACAGCCTTGGTTTCTCAAATGACTGCCTCGCCTGGTTCACCAATTACTTTTCAGACAGAGTTCAGTGTGTCAAATCGGAGGGCCTGTTGTCCGGACCTCTGGAAGTCTCTATGGGGGTACCACAGGGTTCAATTTTCGGGCCGACTCTTTTCTCTTTATATACCAACGATGTCACTCTTGCTTCGGGTGATTCCCTGATCCACCTCTACGCAGACGACACCATTCTGTATACAACTGGCCCTTCTTTGGACACTGTGTTAACTAACCTCTAAATGACCTTCATTGCCATACAACACTCCTTCCGTGGCCTCCAACTTCTCTTAAACACCAGTAAAACCAAATGCATGCTCTTCAACCCTTTGCTGCAAGCACCCATCCGCCGGAATAGCATCACTACTCTGGACGGTTCTGACTTAGAATATGTGGATAACTACAAATACCTAGGTGTCTGGCTAGACTGTAAACTCTCCTTCCAGACTCATATTAAACATCTCCAATCTAAAAATTAAATCTAGAATTGGCTTCCTATTTCGCAACAAAGCCTCCATCACTCACGGCGCCAAACATACCCTCGTAAAAATGACAATCTTACCGATCCTCGACTTCGGCGATGTCATTTACAAAATAGCTTTCAATACTCTACTTTAAACTGGATGCAGTCTATCACAGTGCCATCCGTTTTGTCACCAAAGCCTCTTATACCACCCACCATTGCGATCTGTATGCTCTAGTTTGCTGGCCCTTGCTACATATTCATTGCCAGACCCACTGGCACCAGGTCATCTATAAGTCTATGCTAGGTATAGCTCTGCCGTATCTCAGCTCACTGGTCACGATAATAACACTTTCCCGTAGCACGTGCTTCAGCAGGTATATCTCACCGGTCATCCCCAAAGCCAACACCTCCTTTCCTTCCAGTTCTCTGCTGCTAATGACTGGAACGAATTGAAAAGAATCGCTGAAGCTGGAGACTTATATTTCCCTCACTAACTTTAAACATCAGCTATCTATGCAGCTAACCGATCGCTGCAGCTGTACATAGCCCATCTGTAAATAGCCCACCCAATCTACCTACCTCATCCCCATATTGTTTTATTTACTTTTCTGCTCTTTTGCACACCAGTATTTCGACTTGCACATCATCATCTGCTCATCTATCACTCCAGTGTTAATTTGCTAAATTGTAATTACTCCGCTACTATGGCCTATTTATTGCCTTACCTCCTCACGCCACTTGCACACACTGTTTATAGATGTTCTTTTTTTCAATTGTGTTATTGACTGTACACTTGTTTATTCCATGTGTAACTCTGTGTTGTTGTTTGTGTTGCACTGCTTTGCTTTATCTTGGCCAGGTCGCAGTTGTAAATGAGAACTTGTTCTCAACTAGCCTACCTGGTGAAATAAAGGTGATTTTTATTTTATTTTAAAAGGTCATCAGCAAACATTTGACTTAAGATTCTCGCAGAGTGAGGCCAGGTGCTGCAGACTGTTCTAGTGCCCTCGCAAATTCATTGATATACAGTGCCTTGCGAAAGTATTCGGCCCCCTTGAACTTTGCGACCTTTTGCTACATTTCAGGCTTCAAACATAAAGATATAAAACTATATTTTTTTGTGAAGAATCAACAAAAAGTGGGACACAACCATGAAGTGGAACGACATTTATTGGATATTTCAAACTTTTTTAACAAATCAAAAACTGAAAAATTGGGCGTGCAAGATTATTCAGCCCCCTTAAGTTAATACTTTGTAGCGCTACCTTTTGCTGCGATTACAGCTGTAAGTCGCTTGGGGTATGTCTCTATCAGTTTTTCACATCGAGAGACTGAATTTTCTTCCCATTCCTCCTTGCAAAACAGCTTGAGCTCAGTGAGATTGGATGGAGATCATTTGTGAACAGCAGTTTTCAGTTCTTTCCACAGATTCTCGATTGGATTCAGGTCTGGACTTTGACTTGGCCATTCTAACACCTGGATATGTTTATTTTTGAACCATTCCATTGTAGATTTTGCTTTATGTTTTGGATCATTGTCTTGTTAGAAGACAAATCTCCGTCCCAGTCTCAGGTCTTTTGCAGACTCCATCACGTTTTCTTCCAGAATGGTCCTGTATTTGGCTCCATCCATCTTCCCATCAATTTTAACCATCTTCCCTGTCCCTGCTGAAGAAAAGCAGGCCCAAACCATGATGCTGCCACCACCATGTTTGACAGTGGGGATGGTGTGTTCAGGGTGATGAGCTGTGTTGCTTTTACGCCGAACATAACGTTTTGAATTGTTGCCAAAAAGTTCAATTTTGGTTTCATCTGACCAGAGCACCTTCTTCCACATGTTTGGTGTGTCTCCCAGGTGGCTTGTGGCAAACTTTAAACAACACTTTTTATGGATATCTTTAAGAAATGGCTTTCTTCTTGCCACTCTTCCATAAAGGCCAGATTTGTGCAATATACGACTGATTGTTGTCCTATGGACAGAGTCACCCACCTCAGCTGTAGATCTATGCAGTTCATCCAGAGTGATCATGGGCCTCTTGGCTGCATCTCTGATCAGTCTTCTCCTTGTATGAGCTGAAAGTTTAGAGGGATGGCCAGGTCTTGGTAGATTTGCAGTGGTCTGATACTCCTTCCATTTCAATATTATCGCTTGCACAGTGCTCCTTGGGATGTTTAAAGCTTGGGAAATCTTTTTGTATCCAAATCCGGCTTTAAACTTCTTCACAACAGTATCACGGGACTGCCTGGTGTGTTCCCTGTTCTTCATGATGCTCTCTGCGCTTTTAACGGACCTCTGAGACTATCACAGTGCAGGTGCATTTATACGGAGACTTGATTACACACAGGTGGATTGTATTTATCATCATTAGTCATTTAGGTCAACATTGGATCATTCCGAGATACTCACTGAACTTCTGGAGAGAGTTTGCTGCACTGAAAATAAAGGGGCTGAATAATTTTGCACGCCCAATTTTTCAGTTTTTGATTTGTTAAAAAAGTTTGAAATATCCAATAAATGTCGTTCCACTTCATGGTTGTATCCCACTTGTTGTTGATTCTTCACAAAAAAATACAGTTTTATATCTTTATGTTTGAAGCCTGAAATGTGGCAAAAGGTCGCAAAGTTCAAGGGGGCCGAATACTTTCGCAAGGCACTGTATCTATGTTGAAGAGGGTGGGGCTAAAGCTGCATCCCTGTCTCACACCACTGTGAGAAATGTGGAGAGAAATGTGTGTTTTTTTGCCTATTTTACACTTGTTGTTTGTGTACATGAATTTTATAATGTCGAATGTTTTTCCCCCAACACCATTTTCCATCAATTTGTATAGCAGACCCTCATGCCAAATTTAGTCTAAGGCTTTTTTTGAAATCAACCAATGAGAAGACTCTGCCTTTGTTTTGGTTTGTTTGTTTGTCAAATTAGGGTGTGCAAGGTGAATTCGTGGTCTGTCGTACGATAATTTGGTACAAAGACACTTTGACATTTGCTCAGTACATTGTTTTCACTGAGGAAATGTACGAGTCTACTGTTAATGATAATCCAGAGCATTTTCCCAAGGTTGCTGTTGACACATCAAATTTGTCTCCACTTTTGTGGATTGGGGTGATTTCCTTGGTTACAAATATTGGGGAAGATGCCAGAGCTAAGGATGATGTTAAAGAGTTTTAGTATAGCCAATTGGAATTTGTTCTCTGTATATTTTATCATTTCAGTGAGGATGCCATCAACACCACAGGCCTTTTTGGGTTGGAGGGCTTTTATTTTGTCTTGTAGTTCATTCAAGGTAATTTGAGAATCCAGTGGGTTCTGGTGGTTTTTAATAGTTGATTCTAAGATTTGTATTTGATAATGTGCAGTGTATCACAAAAATGAGTACACCCCTCACATTTTTGTAAATATTTTAATATATCTTTTCATGTGACAACACGGAAGAAAGGACACTTTGCTACAATGCAAAGTAGTGAGTGTACAGCTTGTATAACAGTGTACATTTGCTGTCCCGTCAAAATGTCCCCTCAAAATAACACATCCATTAATGTCTAAACCGCTGGCAACAAAAGTGAGTACACCCCTAAGTGAAAATGTCCAAATTGGGCCCAAAATGTCAATATTTTGTGTGGCCACCATCTTTTTCCAGCACTGCCTTAACCCTCTTGGGCATGGAGTTTACCAGAGCTTCACAGGTTGCCACTGGAGTCCTCTTCCACTCCTCCATGACGACATCACGGAGCTGGTGGATGTTTGAGACCTTGCACTCCTCCACCTTCCGTTTGAGGATGCCCCACAGATGCTCAATAGGGTTTAGGTCTGGAGACATACTTACCCAGTCCATCACCTTTACCCTCAGCTTCTTTAGCAAGGCAGTGGTCGTCTTGGAGGTGTGTTTGGGGTCGTTATCATGTTGGAATAGTGCCCTGCGGCCCGGTCTAGGAAGGGAGGGGATCATGCTCTGCTTCAGTATGTCACAGTACATGTTGGCATTCATGGTTCCCTCAATGAACTGTAGCTCCCCAGTGCCGGCACTCGTGCAGCCCCAGACCATTACACTCCCACCACCATGCTTGACTGCAGGCAAGACACACTTGTCTTTGTACTCCTCAGCTGGTTGCCGCCACACACGCTTGACACCATCTGAACCAAATAAGTTTATCTTGGTCTCATCAGACCACAGGACATGGTTCCAGTAATCCATGTCCTTAGTCAGCTTCTCTTCAGCAAACTGTTTGCGTGCTTTCTTGTGCATCATCTTTAGAAGAGGCTTCCTTCTGGGACGACAGCCATGCAGACCAATTTGATGCAGTGTACGGCGTATGGTCTGAGCACTGACAGGCTGACCCCCCACCCCTTCAACCTCTGCAGCAATGCTCATACATCTATTTCCCAAATACAACCTCTGGATATGACGCTGAGCATGTGCACTCGACTTCTTTGGTCGACCATGGTGAGGCCTGTTCTGAGTTAAACCGCTGTATGGTCTTGGCCACCGTGCTGCAGCTCCGTTTCAAGGTCTTGGCAATCTTCTTATGGCCCAGGCCATCTTTATATAGAGCAACAATTATTTTTTTCAGATCCTCAGAGAGTTCTTTGCCATGAGGTGCCATGTTGAACTTCCAGTGACCAGTCAGTATGAGGGAGTGTGAGAGCAATGACACAAAATTTAACACACCTGCACCCATTCACACTAACGAGTACTAACGAGTCATACTAACGAGTCACATGACACTGGGGAGGGAAAATTTGGACATTTTCACTTAGGGGTGTACTCACTTTTG